>NC_057810.1:348163608-348292933 GCF_018294505.1 Triticum aestivum
AGGGCCCGTTCGAATGGACTAAAGAGGCTGACAAAGCATTCCAAGATCTCAAGAAGTACCTGACCAGCCCTCCGGTGATGGTGGCTCCGCGCCCTCAGGAGCCCTTGGTACTCTACCTCACAGCCACGCCCTACTCCGCCAGCGCAGCACTAGTGTTGGTTCGGGAGGAGCGCTGGGTCAAGACCGCGTCGGTCGCAACCCCGGCCGTAGCAGCACAAGGCCAAGGAAGCCTCGCGAAGGCCACAGCAACAGTAGACGGAAATCAACCTCAGCAAGGGGATGCACCCAGGGCGAAAGAGGCCCCGCTAGGTGACCAAGCGCTGGGGGCTCTGCCGTCTCGGGAGACGCCTCGACCTCCGGAAGACGCAGGCCATGCCAGCACCCCCAACCTCGTTGAGCATCCCGTGTACTTCATTAGCACAGTGCTGCAGGACGCAAGGGCACGATACCCCATGCCTCAGAAACTCTTGCTCGCGTTACTAGTGGCCTCACGCAAGCTACGACACTACTTTCAAGGTCACCCCATCAAGGTCGCCTCAGCATATCCCTTGGAAAGCGTGCTCAGGAGCCCCAACTCGGCTGGAAGGGTCGCTGAATGGAACATTGAGTTGCAAGCATTTCAACTGGAATTCACCATGACCAGGGTCGTCAAGGGAGCTGCACTTGCAGATTTCGTGGCAGAATGGACGGAGGCACCAGGGCTCGAAGCGGGCGAGGATCGGTCGCTTTCCCCAGGAAGTGAAGCACCAGACGACTGGGTCATGTACTTCGACGGAGCATTCTCACGACATGGCGCAGGGGCTGGCACGGTGCTCATATCCCCCACTCAGGACAAGCTCTATTACGTCGTGCAGCTCTGTTTCCAGCATGGAGAGAAGGTCTCCAACAACATAGCAGAGTATGAGGGCTTGATAGCAGGCTTGAAAGCTGCAGCCACCTTGGGGGTAAAGTGCCTCATCATCAAGGGCAATTCGCAACTCCTCGTCAACTTCTCCAACAAGGTGTACGAGCCTAAGGACGAACATATGGAAGCATTTCCTGCGGAGGTCCGCAGGATGGGAAAGTAGTTTTGGGGGCTGGAGTTGCAGCATGTACCCCGTGGCACCAATCAAGAGGCTGATGACATCGCTAGGAGGGTGTCCAGGCGGCTGCCTCAGGAGCTCGGCCTCTTTGAGGAACGACTCTTCAAACCCTCACCAGCATCGTCACTATCAGGTACAGCGCAGCCTCGGGAGGAGCTCCCTCAACCGCCTGCCTCGGGAGCCCCGGCCTGCGGCCCGACCTTAGGAGCTCGCCTGCTCCTGGCGCTGGAGCCTCAGGAGGGATGTTGGACCGCAGAATTCAAAGATTACCTGATGCAAGGGACTCTGTCAGAGAAGGAGGAGGACGCAGAATGCGTGGCGCGGCAGGCCACGACCTACTGCATCCAAGACGGAGAACTCTACCGGAAGTGGCCGAATGATGTTTCCCGGTGTTGCATCTCCAGGGAGCAAGGGAAAGAGTTGCTGGCAGACATTCACGCTGGGGACTGTGGGCACCACTCGTCTTCACGAACCCTCATCGGCAAGGCGTTTCGGAGCGGGTTCTACTGGCCAACAGCACTCAACGACGCGATCGAGCTGGTGAAAGCTTGTGAAGCCTGTCAATTCCACGCCAAGCAGATTCATCAGCCGGCTCAGGGCCTGCAAACCATCCCCCTTTCATTTCCCTTCGCTGTTTGGGGACTGGACATCCTGGGCCCGTTTCCCCGGGCGCCAGGGGCTACCGCTACCTCTACGTCTCCATTGACAAGTTCACAAAGTGGGCAGAGGTGGAAGCTCTCCGCACCATCCCAGCTGGCTCAGCGGTCAAATTCATCAAGGACCTCGTGAGCCGGTTTGCGGTGCCTAATCGCATCATCACCGACAATGGTTCGCAGTTCACTAGCAATCTCTTCAAAACATATTGTGCTAACCTTGGAATGCAGATATGCTACACTTTGGTGGCACACCCTCGGAGCAACAGCCAGGCTGAGCGCGCCAACACGAAGGTCCTGAAAGTCCTCAAAACCAGGACCTTCAAGAAGAAGCTGGGGGCCTGCGGCAGGGGCTAGCACGATGAGCTTCATTCCGTGTTATGGTCCATCCGCACAACCGCTACAAAGTCGACCGGCGAAACCCCATTCTTCCTTGTCTATGTGGCTGAGGCGGTCCTCCCTCACGAGGTCAGGCATCGCTCCGTGCGGGTCCTGGCTTTCGACGAAGCACAGCAGGGCGCCATGCGGGGGATGGACCTCGTGCTGGGGGAGGAACACCGTCGGGAGGATGCAATTCGGGTAACGAGATACCAATAGGCGTTGCGGCGATACCACTTCCGCAGCATCCACCCCAGGACCCTCGAGGTAGGTGACCTCGTGCTCAGGCGAGTGCTCTCTAGGGAAGGGATGCACAAGCTCTCGCCCATGTGGGAGGGCCCGTTCAAGGTTGTTCATGTCTCCAGGCCTGGCGCCATGCGCTTGGAGACTCGGGAGGGGGTGCCCATCCCGAACGCATGGAACATCCAGCACCTCCAGAAGTTCTACCCTTGAAGAAAGGCCCAGCGCGTGTAAAGAAGGCCCGGCGCCTGTGAAGCTTGTCGTGCCAAGAAAGGCTCGGTGCCTGTGAAGAAGGCCAACGCCTGTGAAGCTCATCGCCCCGAGAAAGGCCCGGTGCCTGTGAAGAAGGCCAACGCCTGTGAAGCTCATCGCCCCGAGAAAGGCCTGGTGCCTGTGAAGAAGGCTAATGCGTGTGAAGCTCACTGCCTGTGACACTCTCACGTAATAATGAGTTGGGGCTGTACACGCCCTGGAGTATCCGGAGAGCCACCCTCGGGCCTCGGGGGCTCCCGCCCACGCCCAGTGGCAGCACTTAGCTCCGCGCTGGTGAGAAGACGTCGAAGACTAGATTAGGTGCCAGACGCGGCTTTTTCATTTGCTTTCTGCACTTGGCTTGTTCGTCCTTATTTGAAATTTTATTGGGGTTGCTTTTAGCGTTGTTGCCATCCCCGACCCGTGATTCTCCGTCTTTGTTGCTCGCCTGACTTGTCTTCTCTTTCGCAAGTCTCGTGAGGGGGCTGCGCGGGCGCCCTCGTGAGTGCCTTCTGACCCAGGCTCGTGAGGCTTCCCTATTCAAGTCCACTGCGGGAGCACTCCTCCCGGTCCATGCCCCACACGCATCGCGACACGAACACAGGACCTGAGTCGGTTGCGCTCA
The DNA here is from genome assembly GCF_018294505.1 of Triticum aestivum. Lineage (NCBI taxonomy): Eukaryota > Viridiplantae > Streptophyta > Magnoliopsida > Poales > Poaceae > Triticum > Triticum aestivum. The sequence goes on from NC_057810.1 coordinate 348,166,839, forward strand.
CGACCAGGACCGAAAGTTACCCCCTTGACTAATTCTTGCAGGCCTCAAGGCACACGACGAGGCCTCAGCCTCGAGAAGAAAAGACTGCGGCAAGTCCCCCCAAGCTAAGTAGTTCCTACAAACGAACACGCAGCACCAAAACATAGCACGGGAATAACGAAAATAGCATAATAGTTAATGGCAACAGTCCAGCGTGCCCCTACGGGGCCCCACACTACCCTCTCTTTGTGCAGGAAAGGGAGAAAAACAAAATAGACACGGCTTGCCCAACGACGACTCATGGCGGGAGCTCGTACTGCCCTCCAGAGCTCAATTAGACCCCTCCTCATGCTTCACCGAGGTGCGACGACGGGCTGACCCGCTACCCCCTTCAAGGCGAGCACGACTGCACAGTGGCTGGTCACAGCCGCCACTAGAGGAACTGTCGTCCGAAGGGGAGCCGCCGAAGCTTGGCGAGCTACGAATGTCGCCAGCCCCGCGCCCTCCTTCGTCTTCATCTCGGCCATCGCCGAGGTTGAGCACCCGGTCGCCGTCATCATCGTCTTCGGGGCACCACCTAACGCGGCGGCCATCTTCTCCGAACACCCTCACATAGAGGGTGGCGTCGCCGTCAAACTTGAAATGCAGGGTGCACCACCGGTCCAGGCCACGCGCGCGGGCAAACGTTTGCCAGCCACAGGCCAAAGCCATGTTCCCGGCGACGGAGATCTCCAGTGAGACCCAAGAGGCCTTGCTGCAGCAGCTGTACGCTTGGAGCCAGAGGCCACCAGGAGCGCCGGCCGGGTGTTCGCCCGCGAAGAAGCAGGGAAGCTAGAGCCAGCTGCCGGTTAGGTCCGTTGGCCACACGACGAACTCCGGCAGCACCTCAGCCAAGCGGAAGCGTAGCCTGGGAGGCCACGCAGCCGCGCCGCGCCTCCCCTCACCCACCAGACGCCCGTCACCGCGTGGGAGATCACCGCTGTGACCACGGGGAGCCGCTGCGGGGGTCACAGGATGCTTGCAGGCGCCCACATCCAATCAACCGCCATGCGGCGCCCAAGGCCGCAAGCTGATGGGGCCCATGGTGCTTCGCACATGCCCCTTCGCTTCTCTGCTAAGCCAAGTCTGAGCGCGCCTTGGGCCTGGGGGCTACTGTCGGTGTTCTGGGAAGGGGGGTCCCCAGACTTGCCTACCTAGGGCCTGCGGCGTGGCTCGAACTGTGGCCCAGTACGGCCCATCTTCATCAGCGCAAATTCAAGACCCTCGCGAGGGGCCATGCCACGACCGGTTTTTCCCGGTAATAAATTTCCAGAAAAGACCGTCGTGCTCATCAGCCCAGGATTACTGTTAGCTGATGAGGCTCCAACTTGATACAGAAATTCCAAGCAAAATACAAAATATGTAGTACAAGACCATTCTGGCCTGTGAGTACAACAGATGGTTTCTAGTGGTTGATGGCGGAAGCGGGTTGTGAAACATCAGTGTCTATGGGACTCCATTTCCCACGGGAACAGCTGACCAGGTTAATTCCTATCTTCGCGAGGCTGCTATCTCCATTGAGTGGGTTCCGGGGCTGGCATCGCGTCGCTCCTCTCCGTGCAAGAAAATCTGGCCAAGACAATAGCCAGGGACAAGCCAATGAGTACTTTGAATGTACTCGCAAACATTATGAACACAGATATAATATAACAATGATGTGCTAAAAATATTTTATGCTCATGACGTCAGTCACAAACGATAAATGAAACTCTGATGCGTGCAAGCAAGTTATTTATAAAAATGCAATAACATGGTAGTATAAAAATTGATGAAACAAATAACAAGCAATGCCACAGTCGGGCGTCATAGCGACACCACGAAAAAGGGATTTAAAAGAAATGCCACAGTCAGGCGTCTGAGCGACACCACATAAAGGGCTTTAAAAGAAATGCCACAGTCGGGCGTCTAAGCGACACCACATAAAGGGCTTTAAAAGAAATGCCACAGTCGGGCGTCTGAGCGACACCACATAAAGGGCTTTAAAAGAAATGCCACAGTCGGGCGTCTGAGCGACACCACATAAAGGGCCTTAAAAGAAATGCCACAGTCGGGCGTCTGAGCGACACCACATAAAGGGCTTTAAAAGAAATGCCACAGTCGGGCGTCTGAGCGACACCACATAAAGGGCTTTAAAAGAAACAATCATAGTGAATATCCCGGAGGTAGGACCATCCCAGAGATACTCGGTAATAACAATAATATCACGGGTTAGTCAACAATAATAATAATCATAGTTGTCACAAGTCACGAGTAGTAATTCCATTTCTGGTTAACCGTTTCACCTCCGAAGACCGACACTAAGACCGACACCTGACCCATCCCAGACTGTAATCCTTAACCATGGACACAGCTATTCGAATAGGTTTATTCTCTGCAGAGGGTGTACTCTTTACCCACGAGTAACGGATTTCTTTAGTCCATCGGGACTAATTCCGTCTACGGCCTTTTTGTTGAAAACACACCTAAGTTGCACACACCAGCTTAACTCACACGTGTCTGGAACCACCCGCGACACCTGTTAAGAAAACTCTAAGTGGGGAGGCTACAACCTCGCGTAGCATGGGATCAAATTTATATCGCGCGCTCTAAGGGGTGGTCTCCCCTCTCGGTCCCAACCGGAAACACCCATGCCCCCGGACCAGGTGGCCTGCCTACCAGCTACAACCGGTATCTTCCACCATGGCCTCTCTGTACGGTGTGTGCTAGAAAGAGGTTGACAACTTACTGAACCGTACTCTACTTGCTGTAGAGACGAGTGGTAGTACGAAACAAGTATGGGGGTTACTGGAACAAGACTCGATCTACGGTCGACTCAGGAGGTTCAAGTATTCCCTGCATGATTAGTATAACGAATATATTTCATCCAACAGAGTCACCTCTCATATCACCTTACCATGCCATACCAGACATAACCGTCCCGGCGGAGACCGGCGACAAACTCATGCCTACCCAAGGCAGAGGTTTTCCCGGGTTCCTGCCAGTATGCATGCAAGGCACATGAGGGTGATTATCATCACAAGTGTGTTCATTTCCAACAGCATGGAAATCAATAACATGCACCCATGCATATGATCATATCACGTGAAATAACAAGTCCTTCGAAATGCGGTGGTGTTATAAATGCATCAACGATCACACCAAAAATATTATGCCGGGATTCAGAATGCTTGCCTTCAATGTGTGGAAAGGCAGGGTGCACTCCAAAACTTGAAACATTTCTCTTCTCTTCCAAAAATCCTATTTTAGCAATATAAAAGAATTAACACACAAAATAAAAACAGCACCAAAAGTTGTTCTGAATTTTTTTAAAATAAATCTTAAAATAAACTAGACAATATTTGAGAGAGGTAGCAAAAGGAATCAATTCATTTGGAGTTGTATTTAAAAAGTTATAGACAGTCAAAGTTCTGGTTGAAATCTGATTTTAAAAATAAAACAGAAAACATAAAAAAAAACGGTTCGATTAATTACGTACACGTCGAAAGCGTAATCTGGAAATACGCTTCCACTTACTCCGCGTGGACTGTGCATGGTCACTGACAGTGGGTCCTAGGTGGCCCACTAGTCAGGTTTGACTAGTCCGCCCTCCTCCTTCTCCCTCTGTCCCGAGCGGAGGCAGAACTCCGGCGACCAACGCAGGCGAGCGGCGGCTCCTCGCGGCCTCTGGAGGGCGGGGATGGATCCGCGGATCGAGGGCGATCCTACTGGTAGTCGCTGGGTCGGCAGGGACGGCGTGAGATGTCGGCGGCGAGCTCCTCGGCGGAGGAAAGCTTCGAGGAAAAGTGGTTTCGGGGCGGCGGTGGTTCTCGATCGAAATGGAGTAGGAGGAAGTGTTCAGGGGAGGCAGAGAAGGCTTCTGGTGAAGAGATTGGAGAGGGGGAAGCTCTGGTTGCGCCGAACGGAGCCGGGAGGCGGCGGTGGCCGAACTGACCGGAGAGGTTGAAGAAGACCTGGTCCCCTCCAATTGGTGGCGATGGGGGCGCTAGTGAGACGGCGTGAGGCTACCTGAGGGCTCGGAGACGCTCGGGGCTTCCTTAAATAGGCGATGGAGGTCGGTTTCGAGGCGGCCGGAGATAAGAACGACGGTGGACCGCCATGCTGTAGCTAGGGCGACGTGGCGGCGACGAGCGCTAGGGGACGAAGCTGTGGATGAGCACGCACTGCTCACAGGGGCAGGTGGCGAGCTGGGGTGGCTTGGGCGGCACCGACCACGGTCGGGCCTGCTAGCGGCCGGCAGCTAGCCGCCACGGCCATCCTGGTGGTGGCGCTGTGGGGCGCCAGGTTGGTCGGGGTGGTGTGGCGGTGCAGGGGGACACGACGAGCGGGCTGGGGCCGGGTTTTGAGTGCGGGGTGGGACGCGGCGACTCGGGTGCATGCGGGTGCCAAACGCACGCTCTGGGCGCACCCAGAGCACGCCCGAGGTGTGCTCGATGATATGCCATGGCAGCCTAGAGAGTCCTAAACTAAACGAGAGTTAGCAGAAATAGGTTATGGGCTAGGGCAAAACCTTAGGACATGCTGGTTAGGTCAGGAGCTCAAGCTCACAATGTGAATATGAAATCATGCCGAAACTGGTCATGCACTCAGGGTGTTTGACAAAATGCCAAAGGCACCTAGGTAGCTCTTGGGGTAGCCAAAACTTCCAGGTTGGGGTCTCTTTCGATGTACACGAGGGTGGTGAGGTTAGTTTGCCAAAAGAAGAAACTTGTTAGTGCAAGTTTAGCAGAATTTCAATTCTGGACAGGGAATAAATGACATTATTTCATGAACCAAAAATGATCTAAAGGGTGCATGCTCCTGGACTTAAGGATTTAACATGGAGGACTACAAGTAGGAGAAAGAATCAAGGGTTAAAGAGCAAGCAAAAATATGGTTGCAGTACAAACCATCCAGTTGGTCCAGAATAAAGATGAGGTTGATTCACTCAAATTTTTCAAAGAATATAAATAGGTTTTTGCACAAAGTGGAATAATAGGCTCCTACTGACCTCCCCTAATTTTGGTAGAAGTTTTAAAGAAATATTTAAATAGGTTGTAGTGTAAAATTGCTCTCCGGACCAAAGAAGAAAATTAAATGTAGAGCTCAAAATATGCAATGTATTAAATATATTATTGCACAAAAGTGATTTAGAGACATCACATGATATCTCCAAACTTTGGTTGGATTTTTAGAATAATACATCAAATGGTTGTAGTTCAAAAATGGCCATATAACCTTGAAAAACCATTTTCAAGAAAATAAAGATCAAGCAACTTAATTATTTAATTAGTTACACTGATAGAAGGAAAGTTTTTCTTGAGAGGTTAAACAAGTCCAATAACATATTTGAAAAGTTTTCTCTTTGGGAAAAACTCATCATAACAGGGAAAGAAATGATTTAAAAATCAAAATGGAGCTCAGAAATCCAAAGTTTTAATTCCTGGCAAAATTTTAATTTATTAAAACAAGGCCAAATTTTTGGGGTAACAACACTATCCCCCTTAAGAAAAATCTCGTCCTCGAGATTTGCTAAAAGCTGTTGTGAAAAACAAAAGTTCCGTATGCGTTCGAGCGTTTGTGAGACTGCTACCGTGGTGCTGTGTGAAATTAAATAATCCACGTCGTGAGAAGGGCAGGTGTAGCAACTCAGGGAAAAGAAATCTAACTCCAGAATTTTGCGAGGAAAACAGTTAACTTAAAGGAGCATAAACCACATCAAAAACTACACACATTAGTAGAAGCCAAAATAATTGACTCGTCACACAAATTTGGGGTACCATGCATAAGATACACGCAAATATAAATGCTGCAAAAACAAATACAGTAGTGACGTCTAAAATGAAAACGGTAACTGGGTGGGGTCCTGATAAAATGTCTCTGGTAAAGGGATACACTCTTCTTCTATCGGAGGAAGTGGATTGACCAGTCGATGTATGCGTCTCTCCGTGTTGGGTCTCAGTGGTCTGCCGATGGCAATCTGAGGATTTAAATCTGCGAGGTTCTGGAGATAATCCATCACTCGCTGGTTCAAATGCTCTTGAGCAATGATGTACTGGATAAGGCTGGCCAGAACTGGGTCTCTCTCAATACGTCCACCGGGAAAAGATGTTACTTCTCCAGGTGCTGCACGACTCGGAAAGTAATACTATCCTCGTTCGCGGGCATAGGGTACTGCGGATCGAAGACGAGCAATCGCTTCTTTCGCAGGAGCTTCTATGGCCTGGTGTGGGGTTGGCATAGATTTCCCCATGAAGGAAACTTCCGTTGGATCTTGGTTGGAGTCTATGGGAGGGATGTATTTAAAAAGTTATAGACAGTCAAAGTTCTGGTTGAAATCTGATTTTAAAAATAAAACAGAAAACATAAAAAAACGGTTCGATTAATTACGTACACGTCGAAAGCGTAATCTGGAAATACGCTTCCACTTACTCCGCGTGGACTGTGCGTGGTCACTGACAGTGGGTCCTAGGTGGCCCACTAGTCAGGTTTGACTAGTCCGCCCTCCTCCTTCTCCCTCTGTCCCGAGCGGAGGCGGAACTCCGGCGACCAACGCAGGCGAGCGGCGGCTCCTCGCGGCCTCTGGAGGGCGGGGATGGATCCGCGGATCAAGGGCGATCCTACTGGTAGTCGCTGGGTCGGCGGGGACGGCTTGAGCTATCGGCGGCGAGCTCCTCGGCGGAGGAAAGCTTCAAGGAAAAGTGGTTTCGGGGCGGCGGTGGTTCTCGATCGAAATGGAGTAGGAGGAAGTGTTTAGGGGAGGCAGAGAAGGCTTCTGGTGAAGAGATTGGAGAGGGGGAAGCTCTGGTTGCGCCGAACGGAGCCGGGAGGCGGCGGTGGCCGAACTGACCGGAGAGGTTGAAGAAGACCTACTCCCCTCCAATTGGTGGCGATGGGGGCGCTAGTGAGACGGCGTGAGGCTACCTGAGGGCTCGGAGACGCTCGGGGCTTCCTTAAATAGGCGATGGAGGTCGGTTCCGAGGCGGCCGGAGATAAGAACGACGGCGGACCGCCATGCTGTAGCTAGGGCGACGTGGCGGCGACGAGCGCTAGGGGACGAAGCTGTGGATGAGCACGCACTGCTCACAGGGGTAGGTGGCGAGCTGGGGTGGCTTGGGCGGCACCGACCACGGTCGGGCCTGCTAGCGGCCGGCAGCTAGCCGCCACGGCCATCCTGGTGGTGGCGCTGTGGGGCGCCAGGTTGGTCGGGGTGGTGTGGCGGTGCAGGGGGGCACGACGAGCGGGCTGGGGCCGGGTTTTGAGTGCGGGGTGGGACGCGGCGACTCGGGTGCATGCGGGTGCCAAACGCACGCTCTGGGCGCGCCCAGAGCACGCCCGGGGTGTGCTCGACGATATGCCATGGCAGCCTAGAGAGTCCCAAACTAAACGAGAGTTAGCAGAAATAGGTTATGGGCTAGGGTAAAACCTTAGGACATGCTGGTTAGGTCAGGAGCTCAAGCTCACAATGTAAATATGAATTCATGCCGAAACAGGTCATGCACTCAGGGTGTTTGACAAAATGCCAAAGGCACCTAGGTAGCTCTTGGGGTAGCCAAAACTTCCAGGTTGGGGTCTCTTTCGATGTACACGAGGGTGGTGAGGTTAGTTTGCCAAAAGAAGAAACTTGTTAGTGCAAGTTTAGCAGAATTTCAATTCTGGACAGGGAATAAATGACATTATTTCATGAACCAAAAATGATCTAAAGGGTGCATGCTCCTGGACTTAAGGGTTTAACATGGAGGACTACAAGTAGGAGAAAGAATCAAGGGTTAAAGAGCAAGCAAAAATATGGTTGCTGTACAAACCATCCAGTTGGTCCAGAATAAAGATGAGGTTGATTCACTCAAATTTTTCAAAGAATATAAATAGGTTTTTGCACAAAGTGGAATAATAGGCTCCTACTGACCTCCCCTAATTTTGGTAGAAGTTTTAAAGAAATATTTAAATAGGTTGTAGTGTAAAATTGCTCTCCGGACCAGAGAAGAAAATTGAATGTAGAGCTCAAAATATGCAATGTATTAAATATATTATTGCAAAAAAGTGATTTAGAGACATCACATGATATCTCCAAACTTTGGTTGGATTTTTAGAATAATACATCAAATGGTTGCAGTTCAAAAATGGCCATATAACCTTGAAAAACCATTTTCAAGAAAATAAAGATCAAGCAACTTAATTATTTAATTAGTTACACTGATAGAAGGAAAGTTTTTCTTGAGAGGTTAAACAAGTCCAATAACATATTTGAAAAGTTTTCTCTTTGGGAAAAAACTCATCATAACAGGGAAAGAAATGATTTAAAAATCAAAATGGAGCTCAGAAATCCAAAGTTTTAATTCCTGGCAAAATTTTAATTTATTAAAACAAGGCCAAATTTTTGGGGTAACAACACTATCCCCCTTAAGAAAAATCTCGTCCTCGAGATTTGCTAAAAGCTGTTGTGAAAAACAAAAGTTCCATATGCGTTCGAGCGGCTGTGAGACTGCTACCGTGGTGCTGTGTGAAATTAAATAATCCACGTCGTGAGAAGGGCAGGTGTAGCAACTCAGGGAAAAGAAATCTCACTCCAGAATTTTGCGAGGAAAATAGTTAACTTAAAGGAGCATAAACCACAACAAAAACTACACACATTAGTAGAAGCCAAAATAATTGACTCGTCGCACAAATTTGGGGTACCATGCATAAGATACACGCAAATATAAATGATGCAAAAACAAATACAGTAGTGACGTCTAAAATGAAAACGGTAACTGGGTGGGGTCCTGATAAAATGTCTCTGGTAAAGGGATACACTCTTCTTCTATCGGAGGAAGTGGATTGACCAGTCGATGTATGCGTCTCTCCGTGTTGGGTCTCAGTGGTCTGCCGATGGCAATCTGGGGATTTAAATCTACGAGGTTCTGGAGATAATCCAACACTCGCTGGTTCAAATGCTCTTGAGCAATGATGTATTGGATAAGGCTGGCCAGAACTGGGTCTCTCTCAATACGTCCATCAGGAAAAGATGTTACTTCTCCAGGTGCGGCACGACTCAAAAAGTAATACTATCCTCGTTCGCGGGCATAGGGTACTGCGGATCGAAGACGAGCAATCGCTTCTTTCGCAGCAGCTTCTATGGCCTGGTGTGGGGTTGGCATAGATTTCCCCACGAAGGAAACTTCCGTTGGATCTTGGTTGGAGTCTACGGGAGGGATGTGTACTGCTGCCCAATATTCCGAGGTGGATGGGGTGATCCTTGATTTGAACAGCTCGTACTGAGGTGGCTGGGTAGAACCCATGGTACTGCGGGTAAAATCCCACAATATTTTGACAAAGCTACCTGGGGTTGCATCTGGGGTTCTCAGATGAATGCTAGGGCTCGGCATGACAGGAAAAAGTGTGAGTGTGGTGCCCAAAGTGAGGGTTGCTGGTTAAGGTCACAAGGTGGCCTTTATATAGCAATGGAGCTGGATTCGTTTTACCGTGGTGAAAGGTAATAAATTTGCCAGCTTAGCTCCAAAGGTCGGGTCAGTGTCAGAGATATACATATCTCATAAAGAGACGTGTTACTGTGGTTGTCGTCGGGTTGGTTTTGGTAGTTGTGCCCGGAAAAATATGCAGCTATGCGCTGACCAAATATGCAAGGCTACTATTAAAACAGAGGCACAACGACAGGCTGCGTTAATGTACACGGTCGCATGATTACAAAGCGAGGATACACTGAAACTGGGTGCTACTCATACGGCTTAGTCTACCTCGTTTATGTCTAAATGGGCGTGCCTGGTGGATGTTGAGGCTTCTCCACGTGTCTCACTGCCGGGATTAGTCGGAGATGGCGGGGGAACTACAGGGTCGGGGTAGTGATGATGACCATCGCGGGGATTGTTGGCCACAACCCCGTTGGAGTGTGCTCCCAAAATGCGACGAAGCACCTCTGGGGTTATCGCAGCACCTTGGCCGATGGCTGGGGAAGGCCTCAGGGACTCGATCGGGTGTCCAAACGGCACGACTGGGTTGTCGGTGTTGGGCTCGTTTTCTTCTCTCGCCGGAGCTCGACGAACCAGCTCTCCACGAGCTGCGATTAGATCAATAGTGATCTGGTCGAACAGTGCCTCTAGTGCTCTTACATAACGCACTAGGTGCAACAATGCGGGGTCCGTCTCGTGATCTCCGTTGGCAACTTGGGGTGGTCTACCATACCCTTCACGTCTGGGGTAGTAGTGGAACGAGCGACAGTTAACTCTGGGCGACAAGTGCCTGAGATGAACTATAGCCTCTCGAGCGGCTAGCTGGATGGCTTGTGGCTCAAAGGAAGTTGTCCTTCCGGTGAACCTGTAGGGGCGCTCGGGTGCTAGACCCCTACCGTAGATGTGCACAGTGGCCCAGAATTGACGGTCTTCACCGCTCATGGGTCCTTGATACACAACATATTCTGGTGGCTCTTCTAACGCGTAGGCACGACGGGTGAGGTTTGCGAGGATGGTCACAAAACCTCCAAGGTTGGTTGCTGTGGTTTCGTTGTGTACTATAGGTCCAGGCATTGTGGCTCGGTTTGGGGTAGCGGCTGTGCGGTGCTGTGTTGGGACTAGCGTGCCCTTTTTATAGGAAAAAGGGGGCGGAGTCTTCCTTCGCACGCTTGCGGGAAAGGACTATTTAGGGGCCGGTCACTGGCGCATGAGTGATAGGTTAGGTTGATAGGTTGGGCACCGACTGCCAGAAGGTGTTGGGTCACTGTGTGGTTATCTTGCACGCGAAGCTTGGCTGGGGTTTGGCTAAGGTCTAGTGGGTTGGTTTGCCTAAGTTTTTCGACCTGGCTAAGATAGGATTAGCCAATGGTTAGCCTGGCTCTGATACCAAGTCTGCCACGACCGGTTTTTCCTGGTAATAAATTTCCAGAAAAGACCGTCGTGCTCGTCAGCCCCAGGATTACTGTTAGCTGATGAGGCTCCAACTTGATACGGAAATTCCAAGCAAAATACAAAATATGTAGTACAAGACCATTCTGGCCTGTGAGTACAACAGATGGTTTCTAGTGGTTGATGGCGGAAGCGGGTTGTGAAACATCAGTGTCTATGGGACTCCATTTCCCACGGGAACAGCTGACCAGGTTAATTCCTATCTTCGCGAGGCTGCTATCTCCATTGAGTGGGTTCCGGGGCTGGCATCGCGTCGCTCCTCTCCGTGCAAGAAAATCTGGCCAAGACAATAGCCAGGGACAAGCCAATGAGTACTTTGAATGTACTCGCAAACATTATGAACACAGGTATAATATAACAATGATGTGCTAAAAATATTTTATGCTCATGATGTCAGTCACAAACGATAACTGAAACTCTGATGCGTGCAAGCAAGTTATTTATAAAAATGCAATAACATGGTAGTATAAAAATTTATGAAACAAATAACAAGCAATGCCACAGTCGGGCGTCTTAGCGACACCATGAAAAAGGGCTTTAAAAGAAATGCCACAGTTGGGCGTCTGAGCGACACCACATAAAGGGCTTTAAAAGAAATGCCACAGTCGGGCGTCTGAGCGACACCACATAAAGGGCTTTAAAAGAAATGCCACAGTCGGGCGTCTGAGCGACACCACATAAAGGGCTTTAAAAGAAATGCCACAGTCGGGCGTCTGAGCGACACCACATAAAGGGCTTTAAAAGAAATGCCACAGTCGGGCGTTTGAGCGACACAACATTAAGGGCTTTAAAAGAAATGCCACAGTCGGGCGTCTGAGCGACACCACATAAAGGGCTTTAAAAGAAATGCCACAGTCGGGCGTCTGAGCAACACCACATAAAGGGCTTTAAAAGAAATGCCACAGTCGGGCGTCTGAGCGACACCACATAAAGGGCCTTAAAAGAAATGCCACAGTCGGGCGTCTGAGCGACACCACATAAAGGGCTTTAAAAGAAATGCCACAGTCGGGCATCTGAGCGACACCACATAAAGGGCTTTAAAAGAAACAATCATAGTGAATATCCCAGAGGTAGAACCATCCCAGAGATACTCGGTAATAACAATAATATCACGGGTTAGTCAACAATAATAATAATCATAGTTATCACAAGTCACGAGTAGTAATTCCATTTCTGGTTAACCGTTTCACCTCCGAAGACCGACACTAAGACCGACACCTAACCCATCCCAGACTGTAATCCTTAACCATGGACACGGCTATTCGAATAGGTTTATTCTCTGCAGAGGGTGTACTCTTTACCCACGAGTAACGGATTTCTTTAGTCCATCGGGGCTAATTTCGTCTACGGCCTTTTTGTTGAAAACACACCTAACTTGCACACACCAGCTTAACTCACACGTGTCTGGAACCACCCGTGACACCTGTTAAGCAAACTCTAAGTGGGGAGGCTACAACCTCGCGTATCATGGGATCAAATTTATATCGCGCGCTCTAAGGGGTGGCCTCCCCTCTCGGTCCCAACCGGAAACACCCATGCCCCCGGACCAGGTGGCCTGCCTACCAGCTACAACCGGTATCTTCCACCATGGCCTCTCTGTACGGTGTGTGCTAGAAAGAGGTTGACAACTTACTGAACCGTACTCTACTTGCTGTAGAGACGAGTGGTAGTACGAAACAAGTATGGGGGTTACTGGAACAAGACTCGATCTACGGTCGACTCAGGAGGTTCAAGTATTCCCTGCATGATTAGTATAACGAATATATTTCATCCAACAGAGTCACCTCTCATATCACCTTACCATGCCATACCAGACATAACCGTCCCGACGGAGACCGGCAACAAACTCATGCCTACCCAAGGCAGAGGTTTTCCCGGGTTCCTGCCGGTATGCATGCAAGGCACATGAGGGTGATTATCATCACAAGTGTGTTCATTTCCAAAAGCATGGAAATCAATAACATGCACCCATGCATATGATCATATCACATGAAATAACAAGTCCTTCAAAATGCGGTGGTGTTATAAATGCATCAACGATCACACCAAAAATATTATGCCGGGATTCAGAATGCTTGCCTTCAATGTGTGGAAAGGCAGGGTGCACTCCAAAACTTGAAACATTTCTCTTCTCTTCCAAAAATCCTATTTTAGCAATATAAAAGAATTAACACACAAAATAAAAACAGCACCAAAAGTTGTTCTGAATTTTTTTAAAATAAATCTTAAAATAAACTAGACAATATTTGAGAGAGGTAGCAAAAGGAATCAATTCATTTGGAGTTGTATTTAAAAAGTTATAGACAGTCAAAGTTCTGGTTGAAATCTGATTTTAAAAATAAAACAGAAAACATAAAAAAACGGTTCGATTAATTACGTACACGTCGAAAGCGTAATCTGGAAATACGCTTCCACTTACTCCGCGTGGACTGTGCGTGGTCACTGACAGTGGGTCCTAGGTGGCCCACTAGTCAGGTTTGACTAGTCCGCCCTCCTCCTTCTCCCTCTGTCCCGAGCGGAGGCGGAACTCCGGCGACCAACGCAGGCGAGCGGCGGCTCCTCGCGGCCTCTGGAGGGCGGGGATGGATCCGCGGATCAAGGGCGATCCTACTGGTAGTCGCTGGGTCGGCGGGGACGGCTTGAGCTATCGGCGGCGAGCTCCTCGGCGGAGGAAAGCTTCAAGGAAAAGTGGTTTCGGGGCGGCGGTGGTTCTCGATCGAAATGGAGTAGGAGGAAGTGTTTAGGGGAGGCAGAGAAGGCTTCTGGTGAAGAGATTGGAGAGGGGGAAGCTCTGGTTGCGCCGAACGGAGCCGGGAGGCGGCGGTGGCCGAACTGACCGGAGAGGTTGAAGAAGACCTACTCCCCTCCAATTGGTGGCGATGGGGGCGCTAGTGAGACGGCGTGAGGCTACCTGAGGGCTCGGAGACGCTCGGGGCTTCCTTAAATAGGCGATGGAGGTCGGTTCCGAGGCGGCCGGAGATAAGAACGACGGCGGACCGCCATGCTGTAGCTAGGGCGACGTGGCGGCGACGAGCGCTAGGGGACGAAGCTGTGGATGAGCACGCACTGCTCACAGGGGTAGGTGGCGAGCTGGGGTGGCTTGGGCGGCACCGACCACGGTCGGGCCTGCTAGCGGCCGGCAGCTAGCCGCCACGGCCATCCTGGTGGTGGCGCTGTGGGGCGCCAGGTTGGTCGGGGTGGTGTGGCGGTGCAGGGGGGCACGACGAGCGGGCTGGGGCCGGGTTTTGAGTGCGGGGTGGGACGCGGCGACTCGGGTGCATGCGGGTGCCAAACGCACGCTCTGGGCGCGCCCAGAGCACGCCCGGGGTGTGCTCGACGATATGCCATGGCAGCCTAGAGAGTCCCAAACTAAACGAGAGTTAGCAGAAATAGGTTATGGGCTAGGGTAAAACCTTAGGACATGCTGGTTAGGTCAGGAGCTCAAGCTCACAATGTAAATATGAATTCATGCCGAAACAGGTCATGCACTCAGGGTGTTTGACAAAATGCCAAAGGCACCTAGGTAGCTCTTGGGGTAGCCAAAACTTCCAGGTTGGGGTCTCTTTCGATGTACACGAGGGTGGTGAGGTTAGTTTGCCAAAAGAAGAAACTTGTTAGTGCAAGTTTAGCAGAATTTCAATTCTGGACAGGGAATAAATGACATTATTTCATGAACCAAAAATGATCTAAAGGGTGCATGCTCCTGGACTTAAGGGTTTAACATGGAGGACTACAAGTAGGAGAAAGAATCAAGGGTTAAAGAGCAAGCAAAAATATGGTTGCTGTACAAACCATCCAGTTGGTCCAGAATAAAGATGAGGTTGATTCACTCAAATTTTTCAAAGAATATAAATAGGTTTTTGCACAAAGTGGAATAATAGGCTCCTACTGACCTCCCCTAATTTTGGTAGAAGTTTTAAAGAAATATTTAAATAGGTTGTAGTGTAAAATTGCTCTCCGGACCAGAGAAGAAAATTGAATGTAGAGCTCAAAATATGCAATGTATTAAATATATTATTGCAAAAAAGTGATTTAGAGACATCACATGATATCTCCAAACTTTGGTTGGATTTTTAGAATAATACATCAAATGGTTGCAGTTCAAAAATGGCCATATAACCTTGAAAAACCATTTTCAAGAAAATAAAGATCAAGCAACTTAATTATTTAATTAGTTACACTGATAGAAGGAAAGTTTTTCTTGAGAGGTTAAACAAGTCCAATAACATATTTGAAAAGTTTTCTCTTTGGGAAAAACTCATCATAACAGGGAAAGAAATGATTTAAAAATCAAAATGGAGCTCAGAAATCCAAAGTTTTAATTCCTGGCAAAATTTTAATTTATTAAAACAAGGCCAAATTTTTGGGGTAACAACACTATCCCCCTTAAGAAAAATCTCGTCCTCGAGATTTGCTAAAAGCTGTTGTGAAAAACAAAAGTTCCATATGCGTTCGAGCGGCTGTGAGACTGCTACCGTGGTGCTGTGTGAAATTAAATAATCCACGTCGTGAGAAGGGCAGGTGTAGCAACTCAGGGAAAAGAAATCTCACTCCAGAATTTTGCGAGGAAAATAGTTAACTTAAAGGAGCATAAACCACAACAAAACTACACACATTAGTAGAAGCCAAAATAATTGACTCGTCGCACAAATTTGGGGTACCATGCATAAGATACACGCAAATATAAATGATGCAAAAACAAATACAGTAGTGACGTCTAAATGAAAACGGTAACTGGGTGGGGTCCTGATAAAATGTCTCTGGTAAAGGGATACACTCTTCTTCTATCGGAGGAAGTGGATTGACCAGTCGATGTATGCGTCTCTCCGTGTTGGGTCTCAGTGGTCTGCCGATGGCAATCTGGGGATTTAAATCTACGAGGTTCTGGAGATAATCCAACACTCGCTGGTTCAAATGCTCTTGAGCAATGATGTATTGGATAAGGCTGGCCAGAACTGGGTCTCTCTCAATACGTCCATCAGGAAAAGATGTTACTTCTCCAGGTGCGGCACGACTCAAAAGTAATACTATCCTCGTTCGCGGGCATAGGGTACTGCGGATCGAAGACGAGCAATCGCTTCTTTCGCAGCAGCTTCTATGGCCTGGTGTGGGGTTGGCATAGATTTCCCCACGAAGGAAACTTCCGTTGGATCTTGGTTGGAGTCTACGGGAGGGATGTGTACTGCTGCCCAATATTCCGAGGTGGATGGGGTGATCCTTGATTTGAACAGCTCGTACTGAGGTGGCTGGGTAGAACCCATGGTACTGCGGGTAAAATCCCACAATATTTTGACAAAGCTACCTGGGGTTGCATCTGGGGTTCTCAGATGAATGCTAGGGCTCGGCATGACAGGAAAAAGTGTGAGTGTGGTGCCCAAAGTGAGGGTTGCTGGTTAAGGTCACAAGGTGGCCTTTATATAGCAATGGAGCTGGATTCGTTTTACCGTGGTGAAAGGTAATAAATTTGCCAGCTTAGCTCCAAAGGTCGGGTCAGTGTCAGAGATATACATATCTCATAAAGAGACGTGTTACTGTGGTTGTCGTCGGGTTGGTTTTGGTAGTTGTGCCCGGAAAAATATGCAGCTATGCGCTGACCAAATATGCAAGGTTACTATTAAAACAGAGGCACAACGACAGGCTGCGTTAATGTACACGGTCGCATGATTACAAAGCGAGGATACACTGAAACTGGGTGCTACTCATACGGCTTAGTCTACCTCGTTTATGTCTAAACGGGCGTGCCTGGTGGATGTTGAGGCTTCTCCACGTGTCTCACTGCCGGGATTAGTCGGAGATGGCGGGGAAACTACAGGGTCGGGGTAGTGATGATGACCATCGCGGGGATTGTTGGCCACAACCCCGTTGGAGTGTGCTCCCAAAATGCGATGAAGCACCTCTGGGGTTATCGTAGCACCTTGGCCGATGGCTGGGGAAGGCCTCAGGGACTCGATCGGGTGTCCAAACGGCATGACTGGGTTGTCGGTGTTGGGCTCGTTTTCTTCTCTCGCCGGAGCTCGACGAACCAGCTCTCCACGAGCTGCGATTAGATCAATAGTGATATGGTCGAACAGTGCCTCTAGTGCTCTTACATAACGCACAAGGTGCAACAATGCGGGGTCCGTCTCGTGATCTCCGTTGGCAACTTGGGGTGGTCTACCATACCCTTCACGTCTGGGGTAGTAGTGGAACGAGCGACAGTTAACTCTGGGCGACAAGTGCCTGAGATGAACTATAGCCTCTCGAGCGGCTAGCTGGATGGCTTGTGGCTCAAAGGAAGTTGTCCTTCCGGTGAACCTGTAGGGGCGCTCGGGTGCTAGACCCCTATCGTAGATGTGCACAGTGGCCCAGAATTGACGGTCTTCACTGCTCATGGGTCCTTGATACACAACATATTCTGGTGGCTCTTCTAACGCGTAGGCATGACGGGTGAGGTTTGCGAGGATGGTCACAAAACCTCCAAGGTTGGTTGCTGTGGTTTCGTTGTGTACTATAGGTCCAGGCATTGTGGCTCGGTTTGGGGTAGCGGCTGTGCGGTGCTGTGTTGGGACTAGCGTGCCCTTTTTATAGGAAAAAGGGGGCGGAGTCTTCCTTCGCACGCTTGCGGGAAAGGACTATTTAGGGGCCGGTCACTGGCGCATGAGTGACAGGTTAGGTTGATAGGTTGGGCACCGACTGCCAGAAGGTGTTGGGTCACTGTGTGGTTATCTTGCACGAGAAGCTTGGCTGGGGTTTGGCTAAGGTCTAGTGGGTTGGTTTGCCTAAGTTTTTCGACCTGGCTAAGATAGGATTAGCCAATGGTCAGCCTGGCTCTGATACCAAGTCTGCCACGACCGGTTTTTCCCGGTAATAAATTTCCAGAAAAGACCGTCGTGCTCGTCAGCCCCAGGATTACTGTTAGCTGATGAGGCTCCAACTTGATACGGAAATTCCAAGCAAAATACAAAATATGTAGTACAAGACCATTCTGGCCTGTGAGTACAACAGATGGTTTCTAGTGGTTGATGGCGGAAGCGGGTTGTGAAACATCAGTGTCTATGGGACTCCATTTCCCACGGGAACAGCTGACCAGGTTAATTCCTATCTTCGCGAGGCTGCTATCTCCATTGAGTGGGTTCCAGGGCTGGCATCGCGTCGCTCCTCTCCGTGCAAGAAAATCTGGCCAAGACAATAGCCAGGGACAAGCCAATGAGTACTTTGAATGTACTCGCAAACATTATGAACACAGGTATAATATAACAATGATGTGCTAAAAATATTTTATGCTCATGATGTCAGTCACAAACGATAACTGAAACTCTGATGCGTGCAAGCAAGTTATTTATAAAAATGCAATAACATGGTAGTATAAAAATTTATGAAACAATAACAAGCAATGCCACAGTCGGGCGTCTTAGCGACACACGAAAAAGGGCTTTAAAAGAAATGCCACAGTTGGGCGTCTGAGCGACACCACATAAAGGGCTTTAAAAGAAATGCCACAGTCGGGCGTCTGAGCGACACCACATAAAGGGCTTTAAAAGAAATGCCACAGTCGGGCATCTGAGCGACACCACATAAAGGGCTTTAAAAGAAATGCCACAGTCGGGCGTCTGAGCGACACCACATAAGGGCTTTAAAAGAAATGCCACAGTCGGGCGTCTGAGCGACACCACATAAAGGGCTTTAAAAGAAATGCCATAGTCGGGCGTCTGAGCGACACCACATAAAGGGCTTTAAAAGAAATGCCACAGTCGAGCGTCTGAGTGACACCACATAAAGGGCTTTAAAAGAAATGCCACAGTCGGGCGTCTGAGCGACACCACATAAAGGGCTTTAAAAGAAATGCCACAGTCGGGCGTCTGAGCGACACCACATAAAGGGCCTTAAAAGAAATGCCACAGTCGGGCGTATGAGCGACACCACATAAAGGGCTTTAAAAGAAATGCCACAGTCGGGCGTCTGAGCGACACCACATAAAGGGCTTTAAAAGAAACAATCATAGTGAATATCCTGGAGGTAGAACCATCCCAGAGATACTCGGTAATAACAATAATATCACGGGTTAGTCAACAATAATAATAATCATAGTTATCACAAGTCACGAGTAGTATCCATTTCTGGTTAACCGTTTCACCTCCGAAGACCGACACTAAGACCGACACCTAACCCATCCCAGACTGTAATCCTTAACCATGGACATGGCTATTCGAATAGGTTTATTCTCTGCAGAGGGTGTACTCTTTACCCACGAGTAATGGATTTCTTTAGTCCATCGGGACTAATTCCGTCTACGGCCTTTTTGTTGAAAACACACCTAACTTGCACACACCAGCTTAACTCACACGTGTCTGGAACCACCCGCGACACCTGTTAAGCAAACTCTAAGTGGGGAGGCTACAACCTCGCGTAGCATGGGATCAAATTTATATCACGCGCTCTAAGGGGTGGCCTCCCCTCTTGGTCCCAACCGGAAACACCCATGCCCCCGGACCAGGTGGCCTGCCTACCAGCTACAACTGATATCTTCCACCATGGCCTCTCTGTACGGTGTGTGCTAGAAAGAGGTTGACAACTTACTGAACTGTACTCTACTTGCTGTAGAGACGAGTGGTAGTACAAAACAAGTATGTGGGTTACTGGAACAAGACTCGATCTACGGTCGACTCAGGAGGTTCAAGTATTCCCTGCATGATTAGTATAACGAATATATTTCATCCAACAGAGTCACCTCTCATATCACCTTACCATGCCATACCAGACATAACCGTCCCGACGGAGACCGGCGACAAACTCATGCATACCCAAGGCAGAGGTTTTCCCGGGTTCCTGCCGGTATGCATGCAAGGCACATGAGGGTGATTATCATCAAAAGTGTGTTCATTTCCAACAGCATGGAAATCAATAACATGCACCCATGCATATGATCATATCACATGAAATAACAAGTCCTTCGAAATGCGGTGGTGTTATAAATGCATCAACGATCACACCAAAAATATTATGCCGGGATTCAGAATGCTTGCCTTCAATGTGTGGAAAGGCAGGGTGCACTCCAAAACTTGAAACATTTCTCTTCTCTTCCAAAAATCCTATTTTAGCAATATAAAAGAATTAACACACAAAATAAAAACAGCACCAAAAGTTGTTCTGAATTTTTTTAAAATAAATCTTAAAATAAACTAGACAATATTTTAGAGAGGTAGCAAAAGGAATCAATTCATTTGGAGTTGTATTTAAAAAGTTATAGACAGTCAAAGTTCTGGTTGAAATCTGATTTTAAAAATAAAACAGAAAACATAAAAAAACGGTTCGATTAATTACGTACATGTCGAAAGCGTAATCTGGAAATACGATTCCACTTACTCCGCGTGGACTGTGCATGGTCACTGATAGTGGGTCCTAGGTGGCCCACTAGTCAGGTTTGACTAGTCCGCCCTCCTCCTTCTCCCTCTGTCCCGAGCGGAGGCGGAACTCCGGCGACCAACGTCGGCGAGCGGCGGCTCCTCGCGGCCTCTGGAGGGCGGGGATGGATCCACGGATCGAGGGCGATCCTACTGGTAGTCGCTGGGTCAGCGGGGACGGCGTGAGCTGTCAGCGGCGAGCTCCTCGACGGAGGAAAGCTTCGGGGAAAAGTGGTTTCGGGGCGGCGGTGGTTCTCGATCGAAATGGAGTAGGAGGAAGTGTTCAGGGGAGGCAGAGAAGGCTTCTGGTGAAGATATTGGAGAGGGGGAAGCTCTGGTTGCGCCGAACGGAGCCGGGAGGCGGCGGTGGCCGAACTGACCGGAGAGGTTGAAGAAGACCTGCTCCCCTCCAATTGGTGGCGATGGGGGCGCTAGTGAGATGGCGTGAGGCTACCTGAGGGCTCGGAGACGCTCGGGGCTTCCTTAAATAGGCGATGGAGGTCGGTTCCGAGGCAGCCCGAGATAAGAACGACGGCGGACCACCATGCTGTAGCTAGGGCGACGTGGCGGCGAGGAGCGCTAGGGGACGAAGCTGTGGATGAGCACGCACTGCTCACAGGGGTAGGTGGTGAGCTGGGGTGGCTTCAGTGGCACCGACCATGGTCGGGCCTGCTAGCGGCCGGCAGCTAGCCGCCACGGCCATCCTGGTGGTGGCGCTGTGGGGCGCCAGGTTGGTCGGGGTGGTGTGGCGGTGCAGGGGGACACGACGAGCGGGCTGGGGCCGGGTTTTGAGTGCGGGGTGGGACGCGGTGACTCGGGTGCATGCGGGTGCCAAACGCACGCTCTGGGCGCGCCCAGAGCATGCCCGGGGTGTGCTCGACGATATGCCATGGCAGCCTAGAGAGTCCCAAACTAAACGAGAGTTAGCAGAAATAGGTTATGGGCTAGGGTAAAACCTTAGGACATGCTGGTTAGGTCAGGAGCTCAAGCTCACAATGTAAATATGAAATCATGCCGAAACTGGTCATGCACTCAGGGTGTTTGACAAAATGCCAAAGGCACCTAGGTAGCTCTTGGGGTAGCCAAAACTTCCAGGTTGGGGTCTCTTTCGATGTACACGAGGGTGGTGAGGTTAGTATGCCAAAAGAAGAAACTTGTTAGTGCAAGTTTAGCAGAATTTCAATTCTGGACAGGGAATAAATGACATTATTTCATGAACCAAAAATGATCTAAAGGGTGCATGCTCCTGGACTTAAGGGTTTAACATGGAGGACTACAAGTAGGAGAAAGAATCAAGGGTTAAAGAGCAAGCAAAAGTATGGTTGCTGTACAAACCATCCAGTTGGTCCAGAATAAAGATGAGGTTGATTCACTCAAATTTTTCAAAGAATATAAATAGGTTTTTGCACAAAGTGGAATAATAGGCTCCTACTGACCTCCCCTAATTTTGGTAGAAGTTTTAAAGAAATATTTAATAGGTTGTAGTGTAAAATTGCTCTCCGGACCAGAGAAGAAAATTGAATGTAGAGCTCAAAATATGCAATGTATTAAATATATTATTGCACAAAAGTGATTTAGAGACATCACATGATATCTCCAAACTTTGGTTGGATTTTTAGAATAATACATCAAATGGTTGCAGTTCAAAAATGGCCATATAACCTTGAAAAACCATTTTCAAGAAAATAAAGATCAATCAACTTAATTATTTAATTAGTTACACTGATAGAAGGAAAGTTTTTCTTGAGAGGTTAAACAAGTCCAATAACATATTTGAAAAGTTTTCTCTTTGGGAAAAACTCATCATAACAGGGAAAGAAATGATTTAAAAATCAAAATGGAGCTCAGAAATCCAAAGTTTTAATTCCTGGCAAAATTTTAATTTATTAAAACAAGGCCAAATTTTTGGGGTGTCACAGGCCAAGCCTCGCGGGGCAGACGAAACAAGGCTTCCTCGGGAGCGGCCTCGCCAGGGAGGCTCACGAGGTGGCGGAGAGATCAAGGCAAGGGTACCTCGCGAGGTTCTCGTGACGCAAGCCGTGACGATCGAGACCAGGAGGGAGCCAGGCGGGCGCCGGCCTGTGCAGTGTCCTTGTTTCCTCTTTGGTGCATAGGGGGCAAGCACAGACGTGGGGTACCGAGGCATCAGGCAAAGGTTACCATTTCGGTGCAATGAGACCAAGACCAGCAGAGTGGCAGGATGGAGGTCACCGTGGAGCCCAAGACGGCGTCATCACCAGTGCCTTTGGTAGCCGAAGACCAACTTTAGTCAGGATGACTTGTACTAGATGTTCCCCTTCAAAATGGTCATTGTTGGCACCCTTCCCGCTCAATATTTGGGAAGAGGACCAGGGCCTCTATAAATAGGGCTAGTCACTGGAGTAGGGAGAATATCATCTAGAGACGGGAAGATCCACCCCAAGTAGAACATCGCATCAGCTCAAGACCACCTCTTGCGAGGCAGTTCTTCCTTTGTACTGTTCATCATCTGCCCCTGAGGAAATCCACCACACCACACACTGGAGTAGGGTATTACACCACAACGGTGGCCCGAACCAGTATAAATCTTGTGTCCCTCGAGTTGTTCATTGTTTAGCTTAGATTCTCGCGAGGCGATTAGACACGGATTGGTAGGGGGAAGATCTTCGCGCGCACCCCAGAGTTCGAACCTTAAGGGTCTGCCGGAACCCAACATCTGGCATATTTGGCCTAAAAAGAAAAATAATGAAGAATGATAAGCCACCCAATTGTAGGAATTATTATGGAAAGTTAAAAGTATTTTTAAGCCAGTAAGGTGTGGTCGGATCTTGGTAACATTGATGAATGTTGGCGGTTTAAAAGGATTCAGATTTAAGCAGGAGCGCATCTGGCGGGTTACGGATTGTTACTTAAGCCGCCATGGAGGGATAATGGTGTCCAGGGTATTGGTCCATCTCATAAAGTTGCCCGTATAGTTGCATTTCACAAATAGCTATGAGCCTATGAGTAAAAAATTTACTAAGTGCTGAACAAACAAGTTTTACAGATCAGTTCTATTGTTTTGGATCTACAGTAGTTCAGAAAAGGAAAATAAATTGTAAACCTAAAAGTTGCGGCAGCGGAGGAACTCATGTGCTCGGATGGAATCTTATACAGAGAAGGGGTTTTTTACGATTGGAAAGGGACGCTAAACTCCTACCGTGCGACCTCAATATCATATTCAGATCAAACTACAACGATCTAGAGGAGGAAGATGAAGGACAATGAAGAACACTAACGAACGAAGAAAACCCTAATGCAGATCTGTCACATAGGGAATGAGTACTCACTGATGCGGTTGAGTAGCGAAGGTGCGCCGCAGTGCTCTGGTCCATTCAGGTTGATGCGGCGGCCGGAGTTGAGGCAGTTGATGAACGACGACGGCGGCGGAGCTCGATCACGTAGGAGCATTGCAAAGAGCAAGACAAAGACGCGAGGGCAGGGGTGGAAAGTGGAAAAGAGGACCCCCTGTCCCTATTTATAAGGGAATGGATAGATGGCATGCGCGGTAATCGAGGGACCGAAAAAATGATTATGTGGCTATGTGGACGCCTCGCTCGGGAGATCCATTAAGATAAAGATCCATTCAGATATCTTGTGCTTTGTGCGAAGTTAATGCGAGATGACGTCATTGCGGGTTAACACAATTCTGAGATGTGACGTCATGGCTGGTTATAATGAATTGGTAAGGAATCAGTGTTGAGAGATTCTGCTAAGTCAAGTGATAAAGATTGATGTGAACAAGTTCAAATAACCTGGGGCCTAATGCTGGGGATATAACTACTGAGTATGACCCGCCCAGGAGGGGCCGGGTCATGCTACGAGCGACTTAAGATGAGGAAGCCCAAGAAGATATGAAGATGGCAGTTCATAAAGCAAGCTTATTGATGTCCCAAGACCCGGAGGTGACTTGAGGCCCAAAGGGATGAGCCGCCATATGTGTAACTTGTTCAGTAAGGCAAGTGTTGTTAGAAACTGAGCCGGTCACGTTGTGTGAGCCGGCCGGGACTCTATAAACCACCGTGCCTCAACCTGTGTATATAAAGGTGACACCCGGTGGCGGGTTAACTCCAGAAACAATTGATCGAGCACTAGGTCAAGCGTATTCTCTCCCTGGTAATCGAAACACAAGCAATACAATCAAAAGCAGGAGTAGGCCTCTCCCTCGTTGAGAGGGGCCGAACCTGGGTAAAAACTCTCGATGTCCCTTGTCCTACTTAATCCCTTTAAGCTAACCTAGTTGTGATGCCTCCACACCTAAGTCCTCTTGCAAGGGAATCTGCCGTGTTAAATCCACGGCACATCTGTTCAATTGCTTGTTTGTATCAGCCAGCCATACTAGGACTATTTGCTTTGATTACTTGTTGTTCTTGACCGAACAAAGCTTGTCAATGATTTAAACACTAAGGACTGATGTAGTGGGGGCTTTTATAACTCATAGGTGACATAAAGGTTTGGCTATACACTAAAGTAGGCTCTCTTAGAGTACCTAGAGATCCAGTTCGAAGGTATGCCTAGTTTTTACATAGTGCACACATAGTAAATGCTCATTTCATTATGTGTAAGAGATGTGGCATGTTTCATTATGTGGTGTTGTTTTGTTATAATACCATCCATTTTTGTTGTTCACAGACTCGAAAGTATGCATATATATCTTCCAAGAGACCAGTAACTAGTTTGTGTCACCTTGCAGAGGGGGTGCAATGAAGATAAGATTGAGGATTTCCAAGTACAAGATGTTAGGAAGGAGCCTTGCAAGAGAAGAAGGAGCAGCGCTGAGCCTGTTCAACCAGTTAAAGTAATTCACACTGTATTACAATAACCAGGACATCCTATTTGTCTAACATTGTGCTTGCATAGGGTTCTTCTCCAGTAACCCAATCATCGGGCCATTGATTAAAACTCCTTCCACTCACTACTATATGATGTTCTAATTTTTTTGTAAATTAGATGTATGTAAACACATTTTAATGTGTCTGTTCACTCACTACGGATGTAGTCTATGATACGTCCATTTTGCAGCATGCTTTTGTATCAATATTTATTGCAATATGGGCTGTTACTACACATTATGTCACAATAGTTATGCATTTTCCCTCTTATTTTATAAGGTTTACACGAAGAGGGATAATGCCAACAGCTGGAATTCTAGGCTGGAAAAGGAGCAAATATTAGAGACCTATTCTGCACAACTCCAAAAGTCCTGAAACTCCACGAAAGTCAGTTTTGGAATATATTGAAAATATTGGGCGAAGAAAGCACCAAAGGGTGGCCACCCACTAGCCACAAGGGTGGAGGGCGCGCCCTACCCCCTGGGCATGCCCCCTGCCTCGTGGGCCACCTGGCAGGCCCCCGATGCCCATCTTCTGCTATATGGTGTCTTTTGCCCTGGAAAAAATCAAAAGGAAGCTTTCGGGATGAAGAGCCGCCGTCTCGAGGCGGAACCTGGGCCAAACCAATCTAGTGCTCCGTCGAAGCTGTTCTGCCAGGGAAACATCCCTCCGGGAGGGGGAAATCATCGTCATCGTCACCACCACCGATCCTCTCATCGAGAGGGGGTCAATATCCATCAACATCTTCACCAGCACCAGCACCAACATCAAACCCTAGTTCATCTCTTCTATCCGATCTTTGTTTCAAAACCTCAGATTGGTACCTATTGGTTGCTAGTAGTGTTGATTATTCCTTGTAGTTGATGCTAGTTGGTTTATTCGGTGGAAGATCATATGTTCAGATCATTAATGCTATTCAATACCCCTCTCATTATGAACATGAATATGATTTGTGTGTAGTTAGGTTTGTTCCTGAGTACATGGGAGAAGTCTTGTTATTAGTAATCATGTGAATTTGGTATTCGTTCGATATTTTGATGAGGTGTATGTTGTCTTTCCTCTAGTGGTGTTATGTGAACGTCGACTACATGACACTTCACCATTGTTTGGCCATAGAGGAAGGGATTGGGAAGTAATGAGTAGATGATGGGTTGCTAGAGTGACAGAAGCTTAAACCCTAGTTTATGTGTTGCTTCGTAAGGGGTTGATTTGGATCCATATGTTTCATGCTATGGTTAGGTTTATCTTAATTCTTCTTTAATAGTTGCGGATGTTTGCCAGAGGGGTTAATCATAAGTGGGATGCTTGTCCAAGGAAGGGTAGTACCCAAGCACCGGTCCACCCACATATCTAATTACCAAAGTAACGAACGTGAATCATATGAGCATGATGGAAACTAGCTTGACAGTAATTCCCATTTGTCCTCGGGAGTGCTTTGCTTTATATAAGAATTTGTCCAGGCTTTTACTTTGCTACCAAAAGGATTGGGCCACCTTGCTGCACCTTAGTTATTTTTTTACTTGTTACCCATTACGAATTATCTTATCACAAAACTATCTGTTACTGATAATTTCAGTGCTTGCAGAGAATACCTTACTGAAAACCGCTTGTCATTTCCTTCTGCTCCTCGTTGGGTTTGACACTCTTACTTATAGAAAGGACTACGATAGACCCCCTATATTTGTGGGTCATCAGTCTACTTTTAAATATCTAAAACATCTTATAGTAGTGAACAGTGTGAAACTGCTTCTTGCCATGGTAGAGTTGTCGATGTCATAAATGTCATAACCAAACGCATATTCACATAATTAGCCTCCCTATCATTACAAGGATATTGATTACATACTAGTCGAGATACATAATAGGTGGCAAAAAATATTACATTACTTGTTCCTTTATATAGTAAATGTACCTAGGCCATGGATGTTATTGAGGCGTGCATGTATGCATGCTGCCAACTCAACAGTTCAATTGCTTATTTGTTTCAGGCATAGTTAAATTGCTCTTTTAAATTGCTTTATTTGTCCTCAGTTAATGAGATGCCCAAACAATGATGCCTGATGTTGGGTACTTGTATAACTATTAGTTAACATATTTAAAGGCCTTACCATTTAATTACTCTGGCGAAGTGTGCCCGAATCTTTGAAGTCTATTAAAAAACTATTACTGCATGAGGCTCACAATCTAGTTTATACTAGGCTAATGATTTCATAGTTTTGCTTGCTATAGTAGGTTTGTATGAATCCCTCTGCTATTCATTATGCTCCCTAAGACTTTAGTTGAGCTATAGAATGGCCAACTACTTGCTTATATGCAACATGTTATCTAAATTTGTAACATGTCTGTGTTTTGGATTTTCCCCAACATCATGCTCCTCTGGTGAGCTAAGAGAGATTTCTGTATGCGGGCTTCACAAACTATCATTTTTATAATTTTTAAATATCACCTGCTTATGCTTCATGACGTGTAACATTATTGTTAGTCCTGTTTTGCCATGTACAAAATAGTCTGTCTTGCTCACTTCACTGTTGTAACTATATTTTTGCCCTAGTCATGTGTACTTACAGAAACATTTCAGGATGAAGTGACATCAACACAAAGATCTGTGAGTGGTGCGGCATGGACGGCTAAAATGATTATGGATTGGAATTGGAATGTGTTGATGTTCTCGAGCATCAACTAGAGGTGGCAAGACAATGTGTACATGATTCTGAACGTGCAATCAACAAGTTGAGACTAGACTTGCAGGTATTAGATGCAGGAGTCAAGAAAATGAAACAAGAAACTGAGGTAACCATGAGGGAATTGGAGATTTTGCAGACTGAAATTTGTGCTATCTAAATCCGTCCAATCCTATTTTCTGAAAAGATTATAGTTCAAATAGTAAGTTCTGTTCATGCGCGTCTATGATGTATGAGCTATATTTGCCTAGTGTATGTAATTTGCTTCTTGTGTATGCTTTATTATCACTGGTGCCGAACCATAATGCCCAGTGGGTATAATTGGCTATAATTTCTTTATTGTATAGTGTAGGATTATTCTACGTTTCTATGCCTTAGTCTCTTTATTGTATAATGTATGTTTTCTAGAGGTGATAGTATAGAGTAGGATAATTCTTTGAATATGCCATATCGTTCAAACGGGGGCCAACCCACCCAAACGTTTTAGTGACCATAGCCCTCCAGGGGCCGTATGGTCCATGGGCCATGTACGGGTCGTACGGTCCATGGGCCTTCTACAGGCTATCGGCTCCGTGGGCCTTCTACGGGCCGTCGGATCCATGGGCCTTCTACGGGCTGTCAGATCCATGGGCTTTCAACGGGCCATCGGATTCATGGGCCTTCTACGGGCCATATAATCGTTTCGCCAAACATGGGCCATACTAATCGTGGACCAATAACGGTTTGCCAAATGGGCTGTAAACGGGCTAGAGTGGAAATAGTATGTTTTATGGCCCGACCATAATGGGTTGTTAGTAGGCCGTATTTGATGACGCTATGAAAACAACCCAATGGGTTAACGGGCCACAAACAGGCCAACTGTAATAATAGGCTGAATTTGGCCCACAAGTGGGATAGGCCAGTAACGGACCGTAAATAATTGAATTTTGGAAATGAGCCCATGAATAAATAGGACCTTTGAAGGCCGAAAGTTAACACGGGCTGGAAACGACTAACGGAATAATGGGTCGCTAATGGGTAAGGTGATACACTATTCATTATGGGCCAGTTTCTTCTCAGACCTTTAGTGGGCCCAGAGTTACAAAGGGCCTCCTATGGGCCAAAAGACGTCATTGTCCATACATGCGCCAGAAGTTACAACGTGTTGGAATCATATTGGATAGTCCAGGTGACGCTACTAAGCCAAATTCAGGTAGGCCGTAACGGGCCGTGATTTAGCGGGCTATAAATGGGTTGTATGTGAACATGCCGTTAACAGGCTTTACGTGGGCCGGCCCGCTACCTTTTGACCAAGACAAATGACCGGCCTTTTCATTTGAATGGGCCTCTATTAGTCCATGCCATGTGTCGACGTATCATAGGCGCCTTCGGTCAAATGAGTGGATGACATTTGTCCCAACGGTGAGGCAACATGTGGTTCCTCGAGCCACTGAGGATTTTACACGTGGAAAATCCCCATTGGTTGGTGCTGTTAACGGGTTATCGGATCCAAACCGGAACCTAATAGCTTAAAGGCGACCCGTTACGGTGGATGCCACGTGTCGGTCACCCTTGACGAAAGCAATTCTATGACGCGCAATTTATCGTCATGGAAATGGACACTTCCGTGATGATAATTTTGGTAATGTCATGGAACACTTCTACGACGGCACGGGTATGACTATCCTGATTCTATCATAAAATCGTCATGGATGTACATGCATGACAGAAAACGTGACCTACAGTGACAAACACGTATCATCACGGAAGTGTATTTTTTTGTAGTGCATGTTGATGTCGTTCCATCCTAGCATGTCAACTTTCATAAATTTCAGACGAGTTTTCCTTTTACTATAATTTTAAAACCATGTATCTCAATGTTAGCGACCGAGCGACGGTGGCAAGGTGTTTGACATTCATTTTCACTTCTTGCATCGGACTTAAGCATGCAACCAAGGACACATATTTAAATTTTGAACCCATTTATATGCACTGCAGCATGTGCATGTAGTTCAAATTTTTATTATGCACATGTATGCATAGAAATCTCAGTTAATGTATAAAAATGTCCAAGCGAACCCCAAAAAAATCCTAAAATTTGACAGGACAGTCCTGTTGTTCTATGTTGACACTAGAAAAATTTTGAAAGCAAGAAGAGGCAACGGATATCGTTTCGTCCCCAAAGGTGGCACGTTCTCTACCAAAACCATCAGCCTTGTTGTGAGAAGCTCTGGTTTGCGAGAAGTTTTTACCCCAACCTGCCCCAAATGGGACAAAAAATTTACCACATCATGTTGATGCCACTCCATGATAGCATGTCATGTTTCATGAACTTCAGACGAGTTTTATATTTACTAGAATTTAAAAACCATGTATCTCAATGTTTGCGGCCGAGCGATAGTGGCAAGGAGTTTGACAATCATTCCCATTTCTTGCATGGGATCTAAGCATGCAACCAAGGAAACATATTTGTTTTTTCAACCAAATAACATTCACTGGAGCATGTTTCTGTAGTTCAAATTTGAATTATGCACATAAATGCATAGAAAACCCAGTTAATGTATAAAAATGTCCAAACGAACCCCAAAAAAATCCTAAATTTAACACAACACTCCTGTTGTTCTATGTTGACACTATTAAAAAAATTGAAATCAAGAAGAGGTAACGGATATCGTTTCGTCCAAAAAGGTAAAACATTCCCTGCCGTAACCATGAGGCTTGTTGGGAGAAGCTCTGGTTTGAGAGAAGCTTATACCCCAACCTTCCCCAAATGGGACAATATTTTTACCACGGCATGTTGATGTCGTTCCATGCTAGCATGTCAAGTTTCATAAATTTCAGACGCGTTTTCGATTTACTATAATTTAAAAATCATGTATATCAATGTTAGTGGCCAAGGGACGGTGGCAAGGTGCTTGAAATTCATTCTCATTTCTTGCATGGGACTTAGCATGCAACCAAGGACACACATTTCAAATTTGAACCCATTTATATGCACTGCAGCATGTGCATGTAGTTCAAATTTGAATTATGCAGATAAATGCATAGAAAACTCAATTAATGTATAAAACTATCCAAGCGAACCCCGAAAAATCCAAAAAATTGACACAACACTCTTGTTGTTCTATGTTGACACGAGAAAAAAATCGAAAGTAAGAAGAGGCGACGGATATCGTTTCGTCCCCGAAGGTGGCACATTCCTTACTAGAACCATCAGCCTTGTTGTGAGAAACTCTGGTTTTCTATTCCATGATATCATGTCAAGTTTCATGAACTTCAGCCAAGTTTTCAATTTACTAGAATTTTAAAACCATGTAATTCAATGTTAGTGGCCGAGCCACGGTGTCAAGGTGTTTGACATTCATTCTCATTTCTTGCATGTGACCTAAGCTTGCAACCAAGGACACACATTTGATTTTTCAACCCGTTTTTATGCACTAGAGCATCTGCATGTAGTTAAATTTTGTTGTGCACATAAATGCCTAGAAAACTCAGTTAACGTGTAAAAATGTCCAAACAGTACTCGACAAATTCCAAAATTTAACACAACACTCCTATTTTTCTATGTTGACACCAGAAAAAAATTTGAAAGAAAGAAGAGGCGATGAATATCGTTTTGTCCAAAAAGGTGACACATATCCCTAACGGAACCATGAGGCTTCTTGTGTGATGCTCTGGTTTATGAGAATCTTATACCATAACCTGCCCCAAATGGGACAATAATTTTTACCCCAACATGTTGATGCCACTCCATGATAGCATGCCAAGGTTCATAAATTTCAGACGGGTTTTGGATTTACTGGAATTACAAAAGCAAGTACCTCAACGTTTTCCGGAGAGCCACGGTGTTGTGGTGTTCGAAATTCATCCCCATTTCTTGCATGGGACATAAGCATAAACCCATGGACACATATATGATTTTACAAGCCATTTTGGTGCACCGGAGCATATGCATGTAGATTAATTTTGAATTCTGCACCTGAAATGGCTAGAAAACCAAGTTAATGTATAAAAGTGTCCAAACAAACCCTGAATAATTCCAATTTTTTGATGACACACCTATAGTTGCATGTTCACTGCAGATAAAAATTCTACCAATTCAGACACGCTCCTTTGCCGCTGTGACCCCATTATATGTAATTCAAATCAAGATTACAAATCAAGTAGATCGCACTCAATTTATTATCACCAACCATGTGAGATGCAGTACAAAATATCTTGGAGCACCGTCGGAGAATAGTATGTCTATGGCTTACGTAAGAAGGTGCGTCGGCTATAGTCCATAGCCAGCGTGGCAAGCACACTAGCTCGCTCACCAAATATCATTTCACTGTTCAATCGTCCCGGTGAAAGATGGGGACGTGGACCAGCATCGTGAGGGCATCTTCGGCGGCCCACTCCGACGAGAGCATGGCAGCAGCCGCCATATGTGTGCTAACAAGCTGCATGAGCGCAGCTGCAATCTATGACCGGGCGTCCAAGGCAGCCCAAACGACCGTTGTTGCTTCTCAGGTGGCGACAGCAATATTTGCCTCGTGGATAGCAACTGGCAAGAGCGGCACAGCAGTTGTCCGATCCGCAGCGCGGCCTTAGCCCTGATGGGTCCGCCCATGACCATGTTAAGGCCACCCACGCCCAACTCATGGTGGTCACCGCACAAATCGAACGAAGCTTCTCCGACAATGGTTGGCAACCCATGGCCTAAGAGTAAGCAATCGCCAAGAGCGTTCGAGCAGCCGTTCATTCCTCCGCGACATACATTGCCATGACGGAGCCCGTCCAAGCCCAGATCATAGCCGCCCACGGCCAGCTCGTGGCGGCCGTTTCCAAAGAGATGGTGGATGCGGATGGCAAGATGCTTGCCGAGTATGGTGCGATGAATGGCATGGAGCTCCTTGTCGGTGTCAAAACCGACGGATCTTGGGTAGGGGGTCCCGGACTGTGCGTCTAAGGCTAATGGTAACAGGAGGCGGGGGACACAATGTTTACCCAGGTTTGGGCCCTCTCTTATGGAGGTAATACCCTACTTCCTGCTTGATTGATATTGATGAATATGAATATTAGAAGAGTTGATCTACCACGAGATCGTAATGGCTAAACCCTAGAAGTCTAGCCTATGAGGTTATGATGGTTGTGGCTTAACCCTAGAAGTCTAAACCCTCCGGTTTATATAGACATTGGGGGGGCTAGCATTGTACGAAGTCGGTTACAGAGAGCGGAATCTACATATCCGAATCGCCAAGCTTGCCTTCCACGCAAAGGAGAGTCCCATCTGGACACGGGACGAAGTCTTCCATCTTGTATCTTCATAGTCCAACAGTCCAGCCAAAGTATATAGTTAGGCTATCTGAGGACCCCTTAGTCCAGGACTCCCTCAGTAGCCCCTGAACCAGGCTTTCAATGACAATGTGTCCGGCACGCAGATTGTCTTAGGCATTGCAAGGCGGGTTCCTTCTCCGAGTACTCCAACATAGTCTTCCAAACATAGAAAACGTGTCTGGCTCTACAAAACAAGTACCACACACAATCGTAGAGAGTATAATATTTCAGGAGTCCAATCCGCTGACAACTTTTTGTAGCGTGACATCACGCCACTGCCCGGCCATTATTCGAACCATTTTTTAGCCTGCCGCTCCATATTTCGAGGTGTGATTTCACTGACACGTCTTGTCTAAGCTGAGATCGTGTCCCCTTATCACGGGATTCTCATAAATATGGGCATGGGTAACCCAACCGTGTCATCTGCGTGGCACTTGGGGAATAGGCGGATTTTAAGGCTAACAGGGAGGCGCATAACTTTTACTGCTTTTATAAGGGGATAAGGGTTCATCCTTGTTTACCCATGCCTTATCCTTCCTCTGCCCATCCATTCTCGAGCTCCAGCGCCCAATCTCTCGCCTTCTCCGCCCAAAAAAGCACTCCAGTCATGTCCGGATCCGGAGTTGGAGGCAAGTGGATGGCCTCCTCCATTAAGAAGAAGGACATCAAGGAGCTCCGGGAGGCTGGGTACCGGGCCAAAGAGATCATTCACCGACTTCCGTCCAAGGGACAGATCGTCCCTACCCCAGAGCCCCATGAGAGGGTTGTGTTCCTCACACACTTCGTCCGTGGGCTGGGATTCCCTCTCCACCCGTTTGTCCGTGGACTGATGTTTTACTACAGGTTGGACTTCCATGATTTGGCCCCCAAATCTATCCACAACATCTCGGCATTTATTGTTGTGTGCGAGGCCTTCCTCCGCATCCCACCTCACTTCGGCCTATGGCTGAAGACTTTCAATGTGAAGCCCAAGGTGCTGAGCGGCCAACAAGCTGAGTGCGGAGGCGCCATGGTGGGCAAGATGCCCAATGTCACCTGGCCCGAAGGACCATTTGTGGAGACTGACAAAGGGTGGCAATCGGGGTGGTTCTACATCACCGAGCCACATGACACCAACTGGGTGGCGGCCCCTGCGTTCCGATCCGGCGTTCTGATGTGGCTCACCTCCTAGCAAGAGAAGGGCCTGACCTGGGGCTCTTCAGACGAGCTGATAGGGCTCCAGACGTTCGTCCGGAACATGATAACCAAGAGGATGAAGCTCGTCAACGTGATCCAAGTTATGCTCATTCACCGGATCCTTCCGTGTTAACGCCGGACTTGCTATTTGTGGGAGTTCAATCCGGCCAAGCACCAGACGCTACTAGAGCTCTTCGGCACGACGCACGAAGACATCTGGAAGGTACTCTTCAAGGCCAGCGAGATACCACCACCCATGACCGAGGATCATGGGCTTAGCTTAAAACGCTAGGCTAATTCGGTAACTTCTTTCATGTTTTCAAGGTATATCATTTACTCGCATATTTTGGGGAGAGAATCTAAGCCTCCCTACTAATTCTTTCAGGCCTGGATAGAGATAACAGGGCAGATTAACTGTTCGGCTCCGCTACCCGAAGACCAAGAAACCCCACTTCTGACGAAGATGCTATTTCCGGTGCCTTATGAGGTGCCGGAGAAGAAAGCCAAGAAGACGGCCAATGGGACCGGAGATGGTCTCCGTCGCAAGGGCGCTTCGGACGCGATGTCGGAAGACATCGAGGATCACTCCTTCGCCGCAGGAGACAACGAGGAGGAGGAAGAAGAAGAAGAAATCCATTCCCCCTGTTGGGGAAAGAAAGAAGAGAGCGACCTCCACACAAGGGGAGGCCAAGGCGTCCAAGAAGGGGAAGACTTCCCTTCCGGACAACTCTGCGGCGGCCACCAATAGCGGCGGGGAGTGGGAACCCAGGGTCAAGACCCTGGCCAAATTGTAAGTATCCGGACACATTTAGGTATTTGTCCTTTTATTTTATTGTTTTTAATATGCTGGGTCATATACTTGCAGCCCGGGTCGGTCCAACATCGATCTATCCTCCTCTTCGGAGGGATCGCTGGACCCGTCGGTGATGAACAGCGAGTCCCTTCCGACGGCCTCCTCCCCCAAGGCCGTGGACAACACCGAGGTGTTGTCTCGAAGGGTCCCAGACTAGGGAGAGGCACATGAGGCTGTCCTAGTGGTGCCAGAGGGTAAAACCCCGGTTGCCGAACACATAGGGGGACAGGCCCTATGGACACCGACGATGGGGGCCGTAACCAATTCGGCCCCGAGCCGAATACAGCTCTGGAGACCCAAGTGGCTCCGGATTCAGGCAGGCTGCCTCTTTCGAATGAGGGGGGCGAGCCAACTCCACCGGTGACCTCTGTCCATCTAGAGGCACCGGATAGGCTACTGGAAGCGTTGCAAGGCGCTTCCATCATGGAAGAACACCGTACCCTCATGGGTATGGTGGTTGACAGGGTCCAGTATGCGAAAAGCGGACTGACCGAACCCTGCACTAGCCTTCTAACAGGCTTCAAGGTAAGCAAAGTAATTAGAAAAAGAATGTCACAGTATAGACAGTAGCCCCTGGTACTCTGTCCGGTGTTCAAAAAGAAAAGCCGAACAGAGGATCAACCAATTTCGCAGGAGTCTAACATAATATGTCTATGTGAATAAGCAGGCGTCGCTGCTGGCTGCTGCCGCTCATACTATGGAAGTCTCCGGACTGAAGCAGAATCTGGAGCGGGCCGAGCAAGAGCTCGGCCTCGTGAAGAAGTAGCTAGAGGAAAGCAAAGGTATGTATTTAACTTGCGCGTATATTTAGGAAGGATGAATGGTTCGTGCTGACTAAAGTGTCATGAACTTTATTAGGGGCCACAACCAAAGTAGCGGCCCTCAAGAAGGCGTTGGCCGAGGCCATGGACAAAGCATCCAAGGAACGCGCCGCGCGTGAAAAGCAGGACGCCCGGGTCAGCGAGGTCCAGCCAGAGCTCTAGGACGCCGTCAAGAAGTATGAGTCCTTGGAGCGCGATTTTAAGACTCAAGAGTCCGAACTTGCCAAGGCCCGCTAGAGTGCACAAGATGCCTGAGCCGAAGCCCAGGGCGCCATCCAGGAGATCCACGCGGCCAAGAAGATTATAGCGAGTAAGGCTTTCATTATGCAAAGCAGATATGTGAAGGAAACATTCCCTTTACTTACCCGGATTTGGAGCTCTCTAGGGGCATTTGTGTAACGCCCCGAGAATCATGCCACATAATCTCCCACTAATCATGCCATGTCATCATGATTACCTTGCTAGTTGCCACTTGTTCAAAACATCAAGTCCAAAATTCAAATTTATCAAACATACAAACTGAAATGTTCAAAGTGTGGCAAATATTCCAGAACTAATTATGGTGGTGACCCCACATTTTTGTAAAGTATTAAAATGCCCTTTTGTGAATATAAAGTGGGTTTAACAATTAATTAAATGCCTTTTCTAATTTATAAAATATTGAACTATTTTATTTGAGCCAAACTTTTTCTGCCATCTAAGGACATTGTCTAGTATTTATATGACATGATTCACATTTTACAAAAATTGTTTGGTGGGTCAACTAAATGCAAAACAGGAGCTCAAAAACAAACAGCCACGAAATTGAAAAACAAAGGTAAAAAAAAGCAAAAGGAAACAGCCCACCCCCTTGTCCCCATGGGCCTTAGCCCACCCAGCCGGCCCAACATCTCAGCCAGCCCACCTACCCCATCGGTCGCCTTCGCCTACTGTTCTCCTGGCGCGACCGCTACAGGGACACGTCCCTGTCGGACCAGCTCGCCGGCGCCGCCCCGAGGGGATAAGGGCGCCGTCCCCTCGACGCCTCGAGCCCTCCCGTCCACTCACCGCTCCCCACTTGCGCCCCCTCGCTCTCTCTCTTGCCCACGCACTCGTCACCTCCTCCAGATCCATCGCCGAGCACGGTCGTTGCCGCTCGCCTCACTCTGCCATGGCCAGCAGGCACATCTCGCCTCGCCGTTGCGTCCACAAAGACCGCCGTCGTCCGCTGCGTCTACTACGGAGACGAAACGAGCCGGAACCCCTTCCATCGTTGAGCCGGCCCTCTGCTTCCACCTCCGGCCACCGAAGGCCGCCGCCGTCGTTCTGCTGCACCGAGCCTCCCCCGAGCCCGCTCATGCACATCTGCAGGTCCGCGGTGAGCAACAACGTCGATCCCCCTTCTTCCCTGTCGTTTACCGTGCCTGTAGACCTCGTTGCCGTCATGGTCGAACCTGCAACCGCCGACGAGCTTGCCGTCGTGGCCTCAGCCGCGGTCGCGTGCGCACGAGCTCACTGTCGAGCTCCTGCGATTCCCAAGGAGCCCGACGTGCGCACGCACGCAGCCCCATGAACCCCCCTTGCCCCCTGCGCTCGACCTCACCGAGCTCCAGCTTCGGCCGCCCCGGCCCCGTTCTGCGCGCTCACGCGTACGCCGTGCAGCGCCGCGCCCGCCGCCCAGCTCGTGTGCATGCAGTTGCTGCTCTACTGAATGTACTGCTGCTGCTGAATGTGACTGTAGCTATATGGCTAGCTTTAGGAATTTTACACTGACTAACCTCCTAGACAGCCTCTAAACTGCTGTTAATTAACTGTTGACAAGACTAAAATAAATATAGGTAGAAAGTACAGTTGACAAACTTCATTTTACCCCACTGGACCAAATCCATTTGATGTGTGGTTTAAATGCTATGAAAATCACAAATTGCTACCTTCGGTCAATAGAGAACATAATTAACACCTAGCATAGTGTGCTGCGTGTCGTGTGTGGTCTGTGCGTGTGTGCACAACCAGCCTCACGGCTGTGCCACCAGGCCGGCCCTTGTTTAGTTTAGTTGGTAATACTTTAGTGCTCAATTAGTATAACAACAAATGACAAGTGGTCCCCTCTGTTTATTAGCTTTAGTTAGTTGTTCTAAAAAGGCTAAGTCTATGATAAATGGGCCCCGCTGTTAATTAAGCAAGGTTTCCTAAAACTACTAAACTTAGAGTCAATGACATGCGGGCCCACTTCTACTATTCATCGGTTGACTAGTCTCTGTTGACCTGGTCAACTGGGCCCTCTGGCCCCATCTGTTAGCCACATATGCACAATGTTGGGTACACTTCTGTGTACCCGTAGCATTTACTGTATATTTTCAAAATAATAATAATTTTAAAAATCATTTAAAACTTTGAAATTCAATTTAAGATAATCCGTAAATCGGATGAAAAAGTTTTACACATGAAAGTTGCTCAGAACGACGAGACGAATCCGAGTACACTCTCCGTTCATCTGTCACGTGCCCCTATCATAGAGAACATGCAACTTTCCCCCTCCGTTTCATCTGTCCGAAAAATGCAAACTTCGGGAAAACATTCCCGGATGTTATCCCCCTTCGCCGGTAACGTGTAGCACCACGTTAGAACGCATCTAGCTCCGCCTGTTGTCCTGTTATGCTCTTGCTTGCTATGTATTTACTGTTTCTCCCCCCTCTTCTCCCCGGTAGACCCTGAGACTGCCGCTGATGCCGCTATGTTCGAGTACATCGACGACGACCCCTCCTTGCCAGAGCAACCAGGCAAGCCCCCCTTTGATCATCCCGTTATCGCCCATTCCATTCTCTCATGCTTGCATTAGATTTTGCTATTGTTATTGTTTGCTCCTATTCTGATGCATAGCCTCCTTTTGTAACCTGCTTATTGTTACCTTACCGGCTTATCCTAAACTGCTTAGTATAGGTTGGTTAGTGATCCATCAGTGACCCCCACCTTGTCCTTGTTGCCCCTGCTTCATCATTGGAGACCCGATCAACGGGATCGAAGACCAGGCCCCGGCACCGCACATCACTTTCCCCTTAGTTGCTCGACACTACTGGGATACTATCGAGTGCCGAGGGTGAGACCTCTACAACACTTCTGATGTTAACCCTGTAGTGTAGCTATTCGGTCGTGGTCATCGAGGGTGATTTCCTCTTTAACCACTTCCGATACGACTCTGTCGTGCAACCCCTCAAGTGTGAACCTCGAGGGTGATTCCTCTACGTTCACCTTGATGATTACATTGAGTGGAACCCACCGAGGGTGATTCCTTGGGTTTTCCTCTTGATGTTTGGACACACGGATACTTGGACTTTACAACTGTTACTTGGAAAGAGATGTGGAGACGGGTTGACCTGGAAGGTGCCCGTGAGATAATTACGAGGCGTGGCCGGGCATTCTTAGCCCTTGCCGCAAGTCCTCGAGACGGGGCAACGGGGTCACCTCTTTCGTGAGTCTCTGCTTGTTACCGCGCGTTCCTAATCCACTACGATTTGGATATTTGATCCGAGGGGCCTCTGGCCTGATAGCACTAACCATCACGTGGGCATAGTATGGGCGTTCTGCGTCGTATACATCAGCCAAAGCTTAATAGACGTCAGCGACTGAGTGGCGCGCGCCGGGTTGGACTGCGCAAGCGCCTGCCTTGTTGAAGGAGGTAGCTAGGTCTGCTCACCGGCCGCGTACGGAACGTGCAGGAGTTTCCGGGGAGATGGCCCATGACCCCTGGGGGCATAGGTTTAGTCCGGCGTGCTGACCTCTCTGTTAAGTCTAGGTCGGGTTGCGGCGTATTGTTTGGCCGAGGCCGGGCATGACCCTGGAAAGTGTGTTCGGCCGGAGTGAATCGAGCGTGGTGGGTAAGTTGGTGCACCCCTGTAGGGAAGAAGTAATCTATGCATAGCCTGTCCTACGGTAATAGACACTTGGAGTTGTATCCCGATCGATACAACTACAACTGGATACTTGTGATGAGAACTGGATGGTGATGAGGATTTGATTGAGATGATAATTGGATAGTATGGCTCTGGGATTGCTTTCTCGCAGGGAGTCGAGAAAGGATCTCTGGCCGAGGTTGATAACACTACTACTACTTTACCTTATGCTACTCTACTCCCTCTTGTTTGCTGCAAGATGGTGGTTTCCAGAAGATGCTAGTCTTCGATAGGACTAGACCTTCTCTCTATTCTGGCATTTCTGCAGCCCAGTCCACATATACAGCCTTCCTTTGATAATGTTGCATATGTAGTGTAGATCCTTGCTTGCGAGTACTTTGGATGAGTACTCACGGTTGCTTTGCTCCCCCTTTTCCCCCTTCTTTCTTCTTTCTGGTTGTTGCAACCAGATGGTGGAGTTCAGGAGCCAGATGCCACCTTTGACGACGGCTGCTACCCCGAGGGTGCCTACTACCACGTGACGGACGCCGACGACCAAGAGTAGTTAGGAGGCTCCCAGGCAGGAGGCCTTGCCTTTTCGATCGTAGATGCTTTTGTGCTAGCCTTCTTAAGGCAAACTTGTTTAACTCACGTCTGTGCTCAGATATTGTTGCTTCCGCTGACTCGTTTGTTTTCAAGCTGATGTATTCGAGCCCTCGAGGCCCTTGGCTTGTAATATAAAGCTTGTATTATTTTAATTTGTGTCTAGAGTTGTGTTGTGATATCTTCCCGTGAGTCCTTGATCTTGATCGTACACATTTGCGTGTATGATTAGTGTATGATTGAATCAAGGGCGTCACAAGTTGGTATCAGAGCCAACTGCCTGTAGGTAGCCCCCTTTCCAACTCCTTGGCCGAAGTTGAGTCTAGTCAATGAAAGACTTTTACTAACTTGGTTGTGTGGCTTACGGGCCCACATCGCCATTGGGTGGTATTAGGATCATTTATTCCTTTTCCTTACTCTGGGATTCCGATCTCTCGTCTATTCGGGTTAAACATTTTACTAACTCTGACATTAGGTTCTCGTACCCACTTCCTCCCGGGGAGCCCCGACATTACCACTGATCGCTTGCTTTGCCAGAAGTTTCTGCAGATACTCCTTAATGTTTTTCGAGACCCTGTGCCCACTGCCTTGCAGTTCCTGACCACAGATAATCCCCGTGAATGACATCCTTGCCGCTTGTACCTTCATACCCAGTTGCTCCTATTATTACAAGATGTACTCTCCGGTGTTTCGAGAATCCTTTGTGCCTTCTGCCTTGCGGTTTCTTTTTGCACTACGGATAATTCGCCGAACCCGTTCATCCCCAGTTGTTCACATGATTTCCAAAATACTTGGAAATACTATGTGATCTTCCAAAAAATCCTCTGCAGCCTATTGCTCTTGATTTTCCTTGCCTGCTTGCATTAGGATTAATTCCATATGTCTAGCAATATTCTTTAAAATTCTTTGTGGCTGTCATTCTAATCCTATGGATTCAACGTGTGAGCAAATACTCGCAATCATCAATTAATCCTTGGAAATTTTCTTTCCGGCTTCGACATCGCTCCGGTTATGA
This sequence comes from Triticum aestivum, assembly GCF_018294505.1. Taxonomy (NCBI): domain Eukaryota; kingdom Viridiplantae; phylum Streptophyta; class Magnoliopsida; order Poales; family Poaceae; genus Triticum; species Triticum aestivum. The sequence continues at coordinate 348,208,274 of NC_057810.1, forward strand.
GCTGGTTCTTGCCCAATCAAGACTTGATCGGGGCCATATTTAAGTCTATTCAACTTACTCACCTTTTGATCAGAGCCTCTGCTTCTGATCCTTCGACTTGAAATCATAACTCCTTTGTACTCAAGCATCAAATTATTCAGATGTTTCTATAACCCGCTGTCTTTGCATTCTTTCTTCTTCTGGGTGAGTATCGATACTCACATCAGATCTTTTATGGACCACCATATCCTTGGTTGGATTATTATCCGACAATGTATTTCATATTCATTAAACTTGTGAGTTTTGCCCTGACACATAATGCCTTTGGTAAATTCTATCATCTGCTTTTGTCAACCATGCTCTGCTTTCGAGCTGGTATATTTTAATCCTGAAGTTAGTGGTATATGTTCCTAAGATACCCCTACGGGTTGAACCTATGCCTTCACTAATCCATGTGAACTCGAAAGAGATGTGAGTCATACTCTTCTGGTGCTTCACCAGGTAAATCTTTCGCACTACAATTTCTTCGAAAACGAGGAGTGAATGAAAGGTTATGCATTGAAGAAGTGGGAGTCGACCTTGAACTTTGTGTTCATGCCCATGGACACGAGGTAGATCTTATCATGGAAGCTTCTCTTAAAATTAATTATCTCCTTGGTATAAGTTCATCTTATTTCTGGGTTTTGGTCCTTTGCAACCGTGGACCCGACCATGATTAGTCTCCCTTGATTCCATTTCTCAGGCAAGTTAAAGCACTTGTCTTTTGCAGGTCAATGTATCCCCGCAACCTCTATTTTGATCTTCCTTCGGGTATTACCCTTCGGTATCTCGAGAATATCAAAGAACTGTGTTGCTTCCTATTAGTCTCCATCTAGTATTGCTACTCACCGATTTCATTTCCCCCCAGGATCTGAGTTTTTAATCACTCAAGGACACCGGTAAGTGAATCGGTTGGATCGATTCCGCACTCCGATTCTATAACTAAGTAATTTTCATTACTTCCGAGTTTAATAATCCTTCAAGTCATTCCTAGCCTGGTCGTCTATGTCAATATCGTGCCAAATTTTAACTGTGCTGCCTGGTTCTTCTTCCCGGAGCACAATTTTGACGATGAGCTAAGCCTACATCGACTTTCCTCGTCATATCATTTTGTCTTGAATAGCAAGCTTAATTTCGAGTTTGTGTCATACCCGTGGTTCCAATAACCTTTCGCTTCATCATTCCTTTGACTTGATGTCATCGCCGATCGATTACATCTTCATTAAATCTCTCGACAAATGTTTCGTGATCATCATCAACATTCTGAGCTCTTCCAGGATATCAATCGAATTCATGATGAGAAATACAATCCTTGCCCCTCGATGATTTAAGTTATCATCGACAACATTCTTGCCCTCCCCAACACAAACTTGTTCACATAATTTTGGTAATACACCCTTTTTGACATGTCGATGGATTGTTGCTGAGCCCGTCGGCCACACCCTCATCTTTTCTTTGCTGAAATTGTATGACTTATTTTCTAAGTTGTTTCCGATGGATCCTTTGTGTATCTGAAGTCCGACCTTTCCCTGATGACCATGTCAACACTATCCCGGAACATGTGTGTGGTACTCCGATCATCAACAAGAACATTGGGAGTGCAATGCTAACTATTCTTGATCAATTATCCAATCACCATTGTATGTGTAAACCTCATAAATTCCTTGCCCCTTTGTCTAAACGGTTTAATACTTGGAGTCCAATCATGCTCTGCCTTTCTTTGGGAAAGTTATACTCTAATACTTGGGTATAAACATCTTTCCTTTCCATTGGTCTAATTATCATAATAATCACATATTCCTTTCCATTGTTTTGTTTAACCTATCTTGTGATCCATATGTTCTAAGCAGTAATAGTTCCCGGCTTATGTAAACACCTCAGTGTACAATTGGTCAGTAAGACCTTGTTATTATTGCTGTTGACATTCCGGTAACCATCGATGGACGAGAACTTCGCCTATTGGTCCGCCTCGTTTAATCGAGCAGGAAAATGGTTCTCTTCGTCCCTCGCCCTTGGTACCAACGTTGTTGGCGACATAACTGACAGACTATCCCCTGACATGCCTTTCCCTCATGACCGTGCAAGATGTCACCACCCTTCCTGCATTTAACCCACATGGTGGGCCCATAACCCACAGTTCCACTGGATCGAAACCTGACTCTCCTGTACATCCTTAATTCCGAAGTATCCTTTGCTCTTAACCTTGTGTGTTATCATGAGCCACCCTCTGAGAGATGATCTATTCCCAATGCTCTGAGCCCCCCTTCTCATACTCTGTTCAGGTATCGATCGTTTGTACATTCACATGAAACTTCCTATTGTACCTTCATACTTTGCTCTTGATGTTTTCTGAAGTTTCGACTCGAGAGATACTTCTGCCACATTCCCTTAATTGTTCACGAGATGATTAACCCTATAAAGATTAGTCCTCCTGAAGTTACCCATCACTTCCCCACTTAAATCTCGGGACGAGATTTCTTGTAGTGGAGGAGATTTGTAACGCCCCGAGAATCATGCCACAGTAATCTCCCACTAATCATGCCATGTCATCATGATTACCTTGCTAGTTGCCACTTGTTCAAAACATCAAGTCCAAAATTCAAATTTATCAAACATACAAACTGAAATGTTCAAAGTGTGGCAAATATTCCAGAACTAATTATGGTGGTGACCCCACATTTTTGTAAAGTATTAAAATGCCCTTTTGTGAATATAAAGTGGGTTTAACAATTAATTAAATGCCTTTTCTAATTTATAAAATATTGAACTATTTTATTTGAGCCAAACTTTTTCTGCCATCTAAGGACATTGTCTAGTATTTATATGACATGATTCACATTTTACAAAAATTGTTTGGTGGGTCAACTAAATGCAAAACAGGAGCTCAAAAACAAACAGCCACGAAATTGAAAAACAAAGGTAAAAAAAAGCAAAAGGAAACAGCCCACCCCCTTGTCCCCATGGGCCTTAGCCCACCCAGCCGGCCCAACATCTCAGCCAGCCCACCTACCCCATCGGTCGCCTTCGCCTACTGTTCTCCTGGCGCGACCGCTACAGGGACACGTCCCTGTCGGACCAGCTCGCCGGCGCCGCCCCGAGGGGATAAGGGCGCCGTCCCCTCGACGCCTCGAGCCCTCCCGTCCACTCACCGCTCCCCACTTGCGCCCCCTCGCTCTCTCTCTTGCCCACGCACTCGTCACCTCCTCCAGATCCATCGCCGAGCACGGTCGTTGCCGCTCGCCTCACTCTGCCATGGCCAGCAGGCACATCTCGCCTCGCCGTTGCGTCCACAAAGACCGCCGTCGTCCGCTGCGTCTACTACGGAGACGAAACGAGCCGGAACCCCTTCCATCGTTGAGCCGGCCCTCTGCTTCCACCTCCGGCCACCGAAGGCCGCCGCCGTCGTTCTGCTGCACCGAGCCTCCCCCGAGCCCGCTCATGCACATCTGCAGGTCCGCGGTGAGCAACAACGTCGATCCCCCTTCTTCCCTGTCGTTTACCGTGCCTGTAGACCTCGTTGCCGTCATGGTCGAACCTGCAACCGCCGACGAGCTTGCCGTCGTGGCCTCAGCCGCGGTCGCGTGCGCACGAGCTCACTGTCGAGCTCCTGCGATTCCCAAGGAGCCCGACGTGCGCACGCACGCAGCCCCATGAACCCCCCTTGCCCCCTGCGCTCGACCTCACCGAGCTCCAGCTTCGGCCGCCCCGGCCCCGTTCTGCGCGCTCACGCGTACGCCGTGCAGCGCCGCGCCCGCCGCCCAGCTCGTGTGCATGCAGTTGCTGCTCTACTGAATGTACTGCTGCTGCTGAATGTGACTGTAGCTATATGGCTAGCTTTAGGAATTTTACACTGACTAACCTCCTAGACAGCCTCTAAACTGCTGTTAATTAACTGTTGACAAGACTAAAATAAATATAGGTAGAAAGTACAGTTGACAAACTTCATTTTACCCCACTGGACCAAATCCATTTGATGTGTGGTTTAAATGCTATGAAAATCACAAATTGCTACCTTCGGTCAATAGAGAACATAATTAACACCTAGCATAGTGTGCTGCGTGTCGTGTGTGGTCTGTGCGTGTGTGCACAACCAGCCTCACGGCTGTGCCACCAGGCCGGCCCTTGTTTAGTTTAGTTGGTAATACTTTAGTGCTCAATTAGTATAACAACAAATGACAAGTGGTCCCCTCTGTTTATTAGCTTTAGTTAGTTGTTCTAAAAAGGCTAAGTCTATGATAAATGGGCCCCGCTGTTAATTAAGCAAGGTTTCCTAAAACTACTAAACTTAGAGTCAATGACATGCGGGCCCACTTCTACTATTCATCGGTTGACTAGTCTCTGTTGACCTGGTCAACTGGGCCCTCTGGCCCCATCTGTTAGCCACATATGCACAATGTTGGGTACACTTCTGTGTACCCGTAGCATTTACTGTATATTTTCAAAATAATAATAATTTTAAAAATCATTTAAAACTTTGAAATTCAATTTAAGATAATCCGTAAATCGGATGAAAAAGTTTTACACATGAAAGTTGCTCAGAACGACGAGACGAATCCGAGTACACTCTCCGTTCATCTGTCACGTGCCCCTATCATAGAGAACATGCAACTTTCCCCCTCCGTTTCATCTGTCCGAAAAATGCAAACTTCGGGAAAACATTCCCGGATGTTATCCCCCTTCGCCGGTAACGTGTAGCACCACGTTAGAACGCATCTAGCTCCGCCTGTTGTCCTGTTATGCTCTTGCTTGCTATGTATTTACTGTTTCTCCCCCCTCTTCTCCCCGGTAGACCCTGAGACTGCCGCTGATGCCGCTATGTTCGAGTACATCGACGACGACCCCTCCTTGCCAGAGCAACCAGGCAAGCCCCCCCTTTGATCATCCCGTTATCGCCCATTCCATTCTCTCATGCTTGCATTAGATTTTGCTATTGTTATTGTTTGCTCCTATTCTGATGCATAGCCTCCTTTTGTAACCTGCTTATTGTTACCTTACCGGCTTATCCTAAACTGCTTAGTATAGGTTGGTTAGTGATCCATCAGTGACCCCCACCTTGTCCTTGTTGCCCCTGCTTCATCATTGGAGACCCGATCAACGGGATCAAAGACCAGGCCCCGGCACCGCACATCACTTTCCCCTTAGTTGCTCGACACTACTTGGATACTATCGAGTGCCGAGGGTGAGACCTCTACAACACTTCTGATGTTAACCCTGTAGTGTAGCTATTCGGTCGTGGTCATCGAGGGTGATTTCCTCTTTAACCACTTCCGATACGACTCTGTCGTGCAACCCCTCAAGTGTGAACCTCGAGGGTGATTCCTCTACGTTCACCTTGATGATTACATTGAGTGGAACCCACCGAGGGTGATTCCTTGGGTTTTCCTCTTGATGTTTGGACACACGGATACTTGGACTTTACAACTGTTACTTGGAAAGAGATGTGGAGACGGGTTGACCTGGAAGGTGCCCGTGAGATAATTACGAGGCGTGGCCGGGCATTCTTAGCCCTTGCCGCAAGTCCTCGAGACGGGGCAACGGGGTCACCTCTTTCGTGAGTCTCTGCTTGTTACCGCGCGTTCCTAATCCACTACGATTTGGATATTTGATCCGAGGGGCCTCTGGCCTGATAGCACTAACCATCACGTGGGCATAGTATGGGCGTTCTGCGTCGTATACATCAGCCAAAGCTTAATAGACGTCAGCGACTGAGTGGCGCGCGCCGGGTTGGACTGCGCAAGCGCCTGCCTTGTTGAAGGAGGTAGCTAGGTCTGCTCACCGGCCGCGTACGCAACGTGCAGGAGTTTCCGGGGAGATGGCCCATGACCCCTGGGGGCATAGGTTTAGTCCGGCGTGCTGACCTCTCTGTTAAGTCTAGGTCGGGTTGCGGCGTATTGTTTGGCCGAGGCCGGGCATGACCCTGGAAAGTGTGTTCGGCCGGAGTCAATCGAGCGTGGTGGGTAAGTTGGTGCACCCCTGCAGGGAAGAACTAATCTATGCATAGCCTGTCCTACGGTAACGGACACTTGGAGTTGTATCCCGATCGATACAACTAGAACTGGATACTTGTGATGAGAACTGGATGGTGATGAGGATTTGATTGAGATGATAATTGGATAGTATGGCTCTGGGATTGCTTTCTCGCAGGGAGTCGAGAAAGGATCTCTGGCCGAGGTTGATAACACTACTACTACTTTACCTTATGCTACTCTACTCCCTCTTGTTTGCTGCAAGATGGTGGTTTCCAGAAGATGCTAGTCTTCGATAGGACTAGACCTTCTCTCTATTCTGGCATTTCTACAGCCCAGTCCACATATACATCCTTCCTTTGATAATGTTGCATATGTAGTGTAGATCCTTGCTTGCGAGTACTTTGGATGAGTACTCACGGTTGCTTTGCTCCCCCTTTTCCCCCTTCTTTCTTCTTTCTGGTTGTTGCAACCAGATGGTGGAGTTCAGGAGCCAGATGCCACCTTTGACGACGGCTGCTACCCCGAGGGTGCCTACTACCACGTGACGGACGCCGACGACCAAGAGTAGTTAGGAGGCTCCCAGGCAGGAGGCCTTGCCTTTTCGATCGTAGATGCTTTTGTGCTAGCCTTCTTAAGGCAAACTTGTTTAACTCACGTCTGTGCTCAGATATTGTTGCTTCCGCTGACTCGTTTGTTTTCAAGCTGATGTATTCGAGCCCTCGAGGCCCTTGGCTTGTAATATAAAGCTTGTATTATTTTAATTTGTGTCTAGAGTTGTGTTGTGATATCTTCCCGTGAGTCCTTGATCTTGATCGTACACATTTGCGTGTATGATTAGTGTATGATTGAATCAAGGGCGTCACAATTTGCGGATCTACCGCGCAGCATATTAGATGCTGCAGAATTTTATCGAGTCGAAGAAGGGAACTCTACGGAGAAGTTGTTCTGGTCTCAATACCTTGGACCAAAACTTCTAGTGCCCTTTAGCGACCAGCTGAATCAACTGGTCGAGTTGCATAAGGCGGCTGAACCAGCCATGAAGGACTTAATAGTCCAGCTATGGCCTACCGAGCCTATGCCCAACAGCTACTTCAAACTCGTCAAGCGGCTTGTGAGTGCCTTCCCGCGGCTTGAAGCCATCAAGCAGTCGGTCTGTATCGAAGGCCCGTGGATGGCCTTTGCACGCTCTAAGGTGCACTGGGCAAAGATGGATGCCAAGAAGTTGATGACCGAGGGGCCGCCTGAGGGCAAGGAGCACCGCCGACCCGGGCTGTATTTTGATAGTGTCCTGGAGGGATCCCGCCTTGTGGCGGAACAATGTGTCAAGGATATCATATTCCCGTGAGAACATTCATGTTATCCTGTCCTGTAATATTAAACAGATCCATTATGTAATATAATGTCTGTTATTAAACAGATCCGTTATGTAATATAATGTCTGTTAGTTTAAAATTTTACCTCCTGTGCTGCCGTTTATAAAAATCTGAGAGTTGGCCAGTCATCGGCTTCTGCCCCCTTGTAGATAGTACGGGGGTGTTCGGGATAAATCTAAACACTACTAGAAAAAGGCCTACTAATGGCGCACCAGTTTTGCCTACTAATGGCGCACTACTGGTGCGCCATTAGTAGCACGCCACTAGTATTTTTTACTAATGGCGCACCACTGGTGCGCCATTAGTATACGAGATACTAATGGCGCACCTGTAGTGCGCCATTAGTATGACTAGAGGTGTGCCATTACTATCTGACTTAGTAATGGCGCACCACATAGAAGTGCGCCATTAGTAATAAAAAATTCAAAAAAAATCAAATTTTTTTATTTTTTTTCAAAAAAAAATCATTTTTTTTCTTAATCTTGGGTCAGTATGGCTTAATCTCGGGTCAAATCACGCTCCGTGGTCCAATTTCCCGAAAGGTCACCCCTCCTCACACTACTCCAGCCCAAGCACGCTTAACTTCAGAGTTCTATCCAACCCCAGCAATTGCTCACTTCACAGGCACTTGTTGATATATCTAGCATATCAATCCTATTATACCTTGTTAATGTCTAGGACTTTGTTCATGTTCATGACTATGATGAAATTTTGAAAAATATTTCAAACTTCCCAGTCATATTACGTATCCTTTTTCGAAAAAAATCAAAAAAAAATTCAAAACCAATTTTTTTTCTGTTACTAGTGGCGCACCACATCCACGGTGCGCCACTAGTAAGTTTGAAATTTTTTGAATTTTTTTGCCTCTAGATCGTGAAAGCCCCGTAACTTTTTTTCTGTTAGGTTTTTGGGGATTTTGAAAATGTTTAACGGGGTTCCCTCAGTTAAATTCGGATGTAACTTTTTGAGTAGATGATTTTTCATATAAAAAACTTTTTAATCCGAGTTCGTATGCAAAAGTTATGCCCATTTTACAAATTTCCAGAGAGATTTTGCAAATAAAGTCGAAATTCATATTTGTAAATTTTCCCAACAACTAGACCACATATTACATGGGAAACTTATTTTCTTTTATTTTTCTGACATTTCCATCATTTTCTTTTATTTTTCTAAAACTGAAAAGGCGGTCCACGGGGGGGGGGGGGGGGGGGGGTGTATTCGGTGTTGGGCCAAGTTAGTAATGGCGCACCATGGGTGTGATGCACCATTACTAATGGCGCAGTGTACATGTGGTGCACCATTACTAGCTGACATAGTAATGGCACACCACACCCACGGTGCGCCATTACTAGTTTTGAAAAAAAAAATAAAAAAATTGATTTTTTTTTGGATTTTTTTTGAAAAAAACTTAGTAATGGCGCATCGGTGGACAGTGCGCCATTACTAGTTAAAACTAGTAATTAACTAGTAATGGCGCACTGTCCACAGGTGCGCCATTACTAACAATTTTTTTTTTATTTTTTTTAACTTTTTTTCAAAACTACTAATTGCGCACCGTGGGTGTGGTGCGCCATTACTATGTCAACTAGTAATGGCGCACCACCCCCACGGTGCGCCATTAGTAGTTTTGAAAAAATAAAAAAAATTACTAATGGCGCACCGTGGGATGTGGTGCGCCATTAGTATTTGCACACTAATGGCGCACCAACACATGGTGCGCCATTAGTATTTAGTAATGGCGCACCACATGTACAGTGCGCCATTAGTGTCCATCCCATCTATAGCCCTTTTCCTAGTAGTGAAACATTCTTTACTCCAAATTTTGGTCCTTAAAGGAGGTGTTCAGCACAACGAACAAGGCAATCGGACTATACAGTTTTATCACCCTCACTTAGCCGTAGGAGTTTGACAATGAAGGTTTTGGCGCAGCCCCTTGTGTTTGGAAGGTCGAACTTGGGGCACTATACACGCCTAATCAGACAAAAACCGATTCCTCGCATAATGCGGCAAAAATCTCTAAGGATTTGAAAACCTCTCGAACAGCTGACCAGCTCTCGCCGCATCCTGACAGTCCGTTTTCGGCTTTCTCTACTGAGGTGCTCGTCCGAAAGAACCTGGACACAATCGCAGTAGTTCTCCCTTTACTACCATAGCCGATATAGTGGAACGTAAGGTAGTAAGCACAGGAGCCGGGCAATCCAACTATTGACCAAAGACATGATTCGGAGCCGATGCATATAATGCTATAAGTTCAGGGTGCCGAACTGTACTGCAAAAGTGTTCGGACTTTACTACCATATTGCAGGGCGTGATGAAGCCCCTGGCAAAATAATGTGTACCAGAGTGTACGGGTGCAATTGATAAAAAATACAAAGACAAGGAAAAGATCAAGTAATAAGCTGACATCGCAAATATTGAGCCGCAAATTATTTTCCATTGTAATTTGATTAATACGTCGAGGCGTAGTTGTACAAGTAATGCGATAAGCAAATAAGGCTATTTGACATGCCATGACCAAGAGCGAGCTGTGTGCGGGTATGTAAAACAGGTATAGCAATTGTTAGCAGAGACCACCTGGGGGTTCCCTTGTACGTCAAAGCTCCTTGCCTTCTTGGTGTATCCGTCCCGTAATAGGTCCGATGTTCAGATTATCAGAAAAAGCCTTAAGAAGAGAAAAACTTGAAATGAGGAAAAAAGTGAAGGTATGCGGATCCAGGAGCGGTTGAGCCGCATTATGGACAACGGTGTAGCTGTGCCTCCATCCCTGCCCATGGTATTTTCAGTGTGTAGTTATGTACGCCCGACACAAATGTCATCGCTTGATTGGGACTGGGACGGAGGCCGAATTTCTAGTCAAGCTCTGGAAGAACTGGACCGTCCTGCTGCAGAGTAGTCCGGACTCTCTTGACGGTGTCCGGCGGCTTTACTGCCGAATTGAGGTTCTGCCTAAAAAGACTACTCTATATTTCTGCTGCAAGGGCCGCAGTGTGCTCCTCAGTACGGAGGGAGCGCTCTGTGTTTCCATTGACTGTGATAACACCGCGTGCTCCTGGCATCTTGAGCTTGAGGTAGGCGTAGTGCCGCACCGCATTGAATCGAGCGGATGCGGTTTGTCCGAGCATTGCATGATAGCCACTGCGGAAGGGAACAATATCGAAGATTAACTCTTCGCTTCGGAAATAATCCGGGGATCCGAAGACTACTTCCAGTGTGATTGAGCCCATACAACAGGCCTCTACACCTGGTATGACACCTTTAAAGGAGGTTTTTTTGTGGGCCTGATCCTTGAGGGATCGATACCCATTTTGCGCACTGTATCCTGATAGAGCAGGTTCAGGCTGCTGCCACCATCCATGAGGAATCGCGTGAGGTGGAATCCGTCAATAATTGGGTCAAGGACCGGCACGGCTGAACCGCCATGACGGAGACTGGTCGGATGGTCCCTGTGATCGAAGGTGATCGGACAGGAGGACCATCGGTTGAACTTTGGGGCGACTGGCTCCATCGCGTAGATGTGCCTGAGTGCACGCTTGCGCTCCCTCTTGGGGATAGGGGTGGCGTATATCATGTTCACTGTTTTGATTTGGTGTTAGCGCGCCCTTTTTATAGGAAAAAGGGGACGGAATCTTCCTTCGCACGCTTGCGAGAAAGGACTATTTAGGGGTCGGTCACTGGCGCATGAGTGACAGGTTCGATTGATAGGTTGGGCACCGACTGCCAAAAGGTGTTGGGTCACTGTGTGGCTATCTTGCACGACAAGCTTGGCTGGGGTTTGGTTGAGGTCTGGTGGGTTGGTTTCCCTAAGTTTATTGACCGGGCTAAGATAGGATTAGCCAATGGTCAGCCTGGCTCTGATACCAAGACTGTCGCGACCGGTTTTTCCGGGGAAATAAATTTCCAGAAAAGACCGTCGTGCTCATCAGCCCCAGGATTACTGTTAGCTGATGAGGCTCCAACTTGATACAGAAATTCCAAGCAACATACAAAATATGCAGTACAAGACCATTCTGGCCTGTGAGTACAACAAATGGTTTCTAGTAGTTGATGGCGGAAGCGGTTTGTGGATCATCAGTGTCTATGGGACTCCAATTCCCACAGGAACAGCTGACCAGGTTAACTCCTATCTTCGCGAGGCTGCTATCTCCATTGCTTAGGTTCCGGGGCTGTCACCGCGTCACTCCTCTCCGTGCAAGAAAATCTGGCCAAGACAATAGCCAGGGACAAGCCAGTGAGTACTTTGAATGTACTCGCAAACATTATGAACACAGGTATAATATAACAATGATGTGCTAAAATATTTTATGCTCATGACGTCAGTCACAATAGATAAATGAAATTCTGATGCGTGCAAGCAAGTTATTTATAAAAATTGCAATAACATGGTAGTATAAAAACTTATGAAACAAATAATCAAGTAATGCCACAGTCGGGCGTCTGAGCGACGCCACATAAAGGGCTTTAAAAGAAAATGCCACAGTCGGGCGTCTGAGCGACGCCACATAAAGGGCTTTAAAAGAAAATGCCACAGTCGGGCGTCTGAGCGACGCCACATAAAGGGCTTTAAAAGAAAATGCCACAGTCGGGCGTCTGAGCGACGCCACATAAAGGGCTTTAAAAGAAAATGCCACAGTCGGGCGTCTGAGCGACGCCACATAAAGGGCTTTAAAAGAAATGCCACAGTCGGGCGTCTGAGCGACGCCACATAAAGGGCTTTAAAAGAAATGCCACAGTCGGGCGTCTGAGCGACGCCACATAAAGGGCTTTAAAAGAAATGATCATAATGAATATCCCGGAGGTAGAACCATCCCAGAGATATTCGGTAATAACAATAATATCACGGGTTAGTCAACAATAATAATAATCATCACAGATATCACAAGTCCCGGGTAGTAATTCCATTTTTCTGGTTAACAGTTTCACCTCCGAAGACCGACACTAAGACCGATACTTGACCCATCCCAGACTGTGATCCTTAACCATGGATACGGCTATTCGAATAGGTTTATTCTCTGCAGAGGGTGTACTCTTTACCCACGAGTAACGGATTTCTTTAGTCCATCAGGACTAATTCCATCTACGGTCTTTTTGTTGAAAACACACCTAACTTGCACACACCAGCTTATCACACACGTGTCTGGAATCACCCACGACACCTGTTAAGCAAACTCTAAGTGGGGAGGCTACAACCTCGCGTAGCATGGGATCAAATTTATATCGCGCGCTCTAAGGGGTGGCCTCCCCTCTCGGTCCCAACCGGAAACACCCATGCTCCCGGACCAGGTGGCCTGCCTACCAGTTACAACCGGTATCTTCCACCATGGCCTCTCTGTACGGTGTGTGCTAGAAAGAGGTTGACAACTTACTGAACCGTACTCTACTTGCTGTAGAGACGAGTGGTAGTACGAAACAAGTATGGGGGTTACTGGAACAAGACTTGATCTACGGTCGACTCAGGAGGTTCAAGTATTCCCTGCATGATTAGTATAACAAATATAATCCATCCAACAGGGTCACCGCTCATATCACCTTGCCATGCCATATCAGACATAACCGTCCCGACGGAGACCGGTGACAAACTCATACCTACCCAAGGCAGAGTTTTTTCACGGTTTTCTGCCGGTATGCATTTCAAGGCATATGAGGGTGATTATCATCACAAGGGTGTTCGTTTCCAACAGCATGGAAATCAATAACATGCACCCATGCATATGATCATATCACATGAAATAACAAGTCCTTCGAAATGCAGTGGTGTTATAAATGCATCAACGATCACACCAAAAATATTATGCCGGGATTCAGAATGCTTGCCTTCAATGTGTGGAAAGGCAGGGTGCACTCCAAAACTTTTGAAAGCTTCTTCTCTCTCCCAAAATCCTATTTTAAAATATATTTGAATTAACACATATTTCAAAAACAGAACCAAAAAGTTGTTTGAAATTTTTTCAAATAAATCTTAAAATAAACTAGACCAAATTTGAAGAAGGTAGGAAAAAGAATCAACTCATTTGGATTTATATTTAAAAAGTTATAGCCAGTCAAAGTTCTGGTCAAAATCTGTTTTTAAAAATAAAACAGAAAAGAAAACGTTTCGGCAGAATACGTCTTCGAAAACGGGAGACGTACTGGGGTTAATACGTCTTCACTTAACCGACGTGGATATGCGCAGGGTCACTGACAGTGGGCCCGCCTGGCCCACTGGTCAGGTTTGACCAGTCCGCCCTCCTCCTTCTTCCTCTGTCCCGAGCGGAGGCGGGACTCCGGCGACCAACGCCGGCGAGCGGCGGCTCCTCGCGGCCTCTGGAGGGCGGGGATGGATCCGCACGGCTGGGGCGTTTCTCCCGGTGGTCGAGGGGTCGACAGTGGTGGAAGAAGTCGTCGGCGGTGAGCTTCGCGGCGGAGGGAGGTTTCGGTGCAAAGTGGCTTCGGGGCGGCGGTGGTTCTCGATCGAAATGGAGTAGGGGGAAGGTTTACGGGAGGATGAGGGGGTTCTTGGTGGAGAGAACGAAGAGTGGGAGGCCCTGGTGGTGCCGAATTGGCCGGGGCAGTGGTGGCGGCCGCCGTTGCCGGAGATGGGGATGAAGACCTCCCCCGAGTCGATTGGCTGCCATGGGAGGACTAGGGGAGCACTCTAAGGCTTCCTGCGTGCCCGGGGTGGCTCGGGGCCTCCTCTTATAGCCCGTCGAGGTCGGTTCCGCGGCGGCCGGATAAGCTCTCCGGCGAACCGCCTCGCTGTAGCTTGCAGGGCAACGTGGCGCGGCTGGGGATGACGGCAAGAGCTAGTGGACGAGAGGGCACTGCTCCAGGGGCCAGGTGGCGAGCCGGGGTGGCTTGGGCGGCGCTGCACGGCGCAGGGCTGTCGGGCGGCGGCGGCGGCTAGCTCTTGGCCTGCCGGGCGCGGCGGGGGCTGCTTGGCGCGTTGCTGCGAGGAGGGGAGCGCGTGGCGTGGTGCTGCAGAGCGAGCCAAAGCCGTGGGGCCGGCGTGTCGGCTCGGGCGCGTGGCTGCAATTGGCGCGCTCTGGGCGCGTCCAGTGCACGCACACCAGATGTTCGACACAATGCCGCGGCATGCTACAGGTCGCAGGTGAGGGTGGGGTTTACCAGATCGAGGTTAGGAGTAACTGGGAGTCTAGTGGACATGCTTGTTTGATCAACGGTGCAAGCTCACAGTGCAATGCCACAATTCATGTCAAAACAGAACATGTCCGCAGGGTGTTTGAGAAAATGCCAATGGCACTTAGGCAAGTCTTGGAGTGGCCAAAAACTCCAGATTGGGGTCTCTTTAGATGCAAGAGAGAGTGGTGAGGTTAGTTGGACAAAAGGGGAGACTTGCTAGTGCAAGTTTTACAAAACTACATTTCTGGACAGGAAATAAATAGCATTATTTCATGAACCAAAAATGATCCAAAAGGTGCATGCTCTTGGACTTAAGGGTTTAACATGGGGGACTACAAGTAGGAGAAATAATCAAGGGTATAGGAGCAACTAAAATGGTGGTTGCTGTACAAATCCTCAAGTTGGTCCAGAATGGAAATGAGGTTGATTCACTCAAATTTTTCAAAGAACATAATTAGGTTTTTGCACAAAGTGAAATAATATGCTCCTACTGACCTCCCTTAATTTTGGTAGAAGTTTTAAAGAAATATTTAAATAGGTTGCTGTGAAAAAATGCACTCTGGACCAGAGAAGAAAAATTGAGAGTAGGGCTCAAAATATTTCATGAATGAAATATATTTTTGCATAAAAGTTATTTAAAATCATCACATGACATCTCCAAATTTTTGTGGAAATTTTAGGTGAGTCCATCAAATGGTTGTAGTTCAAATATGGTCAGATAACCTTGAAAAAACTATTTTCAAGAAAGTAAAGATCAAGCAATTTAATTATTTAATTAGTTACACTGATAACAGCAAAGTTTTTCTTGAGAGGTTAAACAAGTCCAACAACATAATTGAAAAGTTTTCTCTCTGGGAAAAACTCATCATAACAGGGAAGGAAATGATTTAAAAAAAATATCAAAATGGAGCTCAGAAATCCAAAGTTTTAATTCCTGGCAAAATTTTAAATAAAACAAGGCCAAATTTTTTTTGGGTGTCACAGATACTACCCCCCTTAAGAAAAATCTCGTCCTCGAGATTTGTTAAAAGCTGTTTTAAGAAAACTATACGCAATAAAAAATGGCTACAGTGAGAGGGCAATAAGTGGTGAAAAACCACAGTGTGAATACTGGTGCTGCGCGGAAAAGTCTACGGTTCGAGACAAAACCGGGTGATTTCTACGCTGGATAAAAAAATTTAGAATAATCTTCTAAATTTAAATATACGCTGGTCGTACCCGAGAGCACAGTGCTCTCTCTGGCCGACAGGTGGACCCGGGGCCCACTGTCAGCCTCTTCTTCTCCCACTGGCTCTTCCTTCTACCTCTGGCTCTCTCTTCCTCCTCTCTCCCGCGCGCTTTCTCTCGCTTTCTCCACCGGCGATGCCTAATGCGTAGGGCATCTAGGCCGTACCGTGGTAGTGCGCGGCGTGCTAGCTGCCGGTGCAGCGTGCACTCACCTCGCGGGCCAGCGCGCTGTCGGCACTGCTCGCGGATTCGACTCCGAACACTGGCGATCGGCGACGAGCGGCGTTGGTGGACTTCGCCCACCGTACACCAAGCTCGAGCTATAAAAACGGCCGGGGTGCCTCTCTCTTCTTCCTCACATCTGGCCTCACTTCTCCTCCTCCTTTCTCCATTACTGCTTACAGAAGCTCGGTCGAGGCTCTAATGGCGGAGGCGATGCCGGACTGGTTTGTGATCCTGATATGCGGAGGGCTGGCGACGCTGCTGGGGCTCTCTGTGCTCCTGTGCGCGATGATCTTCGACGAGTATTGTGATGCTGCGGCTCGGGTGTTGGCTCTCCGCGGTGGTGGTGATCATGAGGAGTAGATGAAGTATGCCGGGTGCTTACTATTGTTAGGGGGGGTGATTAACTGGATGTAACACCGTTGCAAAGTTTTGCAAACAGTGTATGTGTCCGTATGATTTTGGCTGTGAGTCTGCTCGTGGTGCTGTGTGAAATTAATTAATCCATGTCGTGAAGTGGCAGGTGTAGCAAATTAGGGAAAAGAAATCTCACTCCAGGATTTCGCGAGGGAAGAGCAGTTAATTTAAAGGAGCATAAACCACAACAAAAACTACACACATAAGTAGAAGCCAATTAATTAACTTGCCGTACAAACTCAGGGTATCACGCATAAGTCATACACATAAATATATGCTGCAAAGAACGAATACAGCAGCGACGTCTAAAATGAAAACGGTAACTGAACGGGGTCCTGATAAAATGTCTCTGGTAAAGGAATACACTCCCCTTCTATTGGAGGAAGTGGATTGACCAGTCGATGAATGCGTCTCTCCGTGTCGGGTCTCAGTGGTCTGCCGATGGCAACCTGAGGATTTAAATCTGCGAGGCTCTGGAGATAATCCATCACTCGCTGGTTTAAATGCTCTTGAGCTATGATGTACTGGATAAGGTTGGCCAGAACTGGGTCTCTCTCAATCCGCCCACCGGGAAAAGACGTTACTTCTCCGGGTGCTGCACGACTCGGAAAGTAATAATATCCTCGCTCGCGGGCATAGGGTACTGCGGATCGAAGACGGGCAATTGCTTCTTTCGCAGCAGCTTCTATGGCCAAGTGTGGGGTTGGCATAGATTTCCCCACGAAGGAAACTTCTATTGGATCTTGGTTGGGGTCTACAGGAGGAATGTGCACTGCTGCCCAATATTCTGAGGTGGATGGGGTGATCCTTGATTTGAATAGCTCGTACTGGGGTGGCTGGGTAGAACCCATGGTACTGCGGGTAAAATCCCACAATAATTTGACAAAGCTACCTGGGGTTGCATCTGGGGTTCTCAGATGAATGCTGGGGTTTGGCATGACAGAAAAAAGCGTGAGTGTTGTGCACAAGGTGGGGGTTGCTGGGTAAGGTCACAAGGTGGCCTTTATATAGCAATGGAGCTGGATCATTTTTACCGTGGTGAAAGGTAATAAATTTGCCAGCTTGGCTCCAAAGGTCGGGTCAGTGTCAGAGATACACATATCTCATAAAGAGACGTGTTACTGTGGTTGTCGTCGGGCTGGTTTTGGTAGTTGTGCCCGGAAGAATATGCAGCTATGCGCTGACCAAACAGGCAAGGCTATTATTAAAACAGAGGCACAAAGATAGGCTGCGTTGATATACGCGGTCGCATGATTACAAAGCGATGATACATTGAAACTTGGTGCTACTCATACTGCTTAGTCTACTTCGTTTATGTCTAAACGGGCGTGCCTGGTGGATGTCGAGGCTTCTCCACGTGTCTCCCTGCCGGGATTAGTCGGAGATGGCGGAGGAACTGCAGGGTCGGGGTAGTGAGAATGACCATCACGGGGATTGTTGGCCACAACCCCGTTGGAGTGTGCTCCCAAAATGCGACGAAGCACCTCTGGGGTTATCGCAGCACCTTGGTCGATGGCTGGGGCAGATCTCGGGGTCTCGATTGGTTGTCCAAACAGCACGACTGGGTTGTCGGTGTTGGGCTCGTTTCCTTCTCTCGCCGGGGCTCGACGAACCAGCTCTCCACGAGCTGCGATTAGATCAATAGTGATCTGGTCGAACAGCGCCTCTAGTGCACTTACATAGCGCACTAGGTGCAACAATGCGGGGTCCGTCTCGTGATCTCCATTGGCAACTTGGGGTGGTCTACCATACCCTTCTCGTCTGGGGTAGTAGTGGAACGAGCGACAGTTAACTCTGGGCGACAAGTGCCTGAGATGAACTATAGCCTCTCGAGCGGCTAGCTGGATGGCCTGTGGCTCAAAGGAAGTTGTCCTTCCGGTGAACCGGTAGGGACGCTCGGGTGCTAGACTCCTACCGTAAATGTGCACAGTGGCCCAGAATTGGCGGTCTTCACCGCTCATGGGTCCTTGATACACAACATATTCTGGTGGCTCTTCTAACGCGTAGGCACGACGGGTGAGGTTTGCGAGGATGGTCACAAAACCTCCAAGGTGGGTTGCTGTGGTTTCGTTGTGCACGACAGGGCCAGGCATTGTGGCTCGGTTTGGGGTAGCGGCTGTGCGGTGCTGGTTTGGTGTTAGCGCGCCCTTTTTATAGGAAAAAGGGGACGGAATCTTCCTTCGCACGCTTGCGAGAAAGGACTATTTAGGGGCCGGTCACTGGCGCATGAGTGACAGGTTCGATTGATAGGTTGGGCACCGACTGCCAAAAGGTGTTGGGTCACTGTGTGGCTATCTTGCACGAGAAGCTTGACTGGGGTTTGGTTGAGGTCTGGTGGGTTGGTTTGCCTAAGTTTATTGACCGGGCTAAGATAGGATTAGCCAATGGTCAGCCTGGCTCTGATACCAAGACTGTCGCGACCGGTTTTTCCGGGGAAATAAATTTCCAGAAAAGACCGTCGTGCTCATCAGCCCCAGGATTACTGTTAGCTGATGAGGCTCCAACTTGATACAGAAATTCCAAGCAACATACAAAATATGCAGTACAAGACCATTCTGGCCTGTGAGTACAACAAATGGTTTCTAGTGGTTGATGGCGGAAGCGGTTTGTGGATCATCAGTGTCTATGGGACTCCAATTCCCACAGGAACAGCTGACCAGGTTAACTCCTATCTTCGCGAGGCTGCTATCTCCATTGCTTAGGTTCCGGGGCTGTCACCGCGTCACTCCTCTCCGTGCAAGAAAATCTGGCCAAGACAATAGCCAGGGACAAGCCAGTGAGTACTTTGAATGTACTCGCAAACATTATGAACACGGGTATAATATAACAATGATGTGCTAAAATATTTTATGCTCATGACGTCAGTCACAATAGATAAATGAAATGCTGATGCGTGCAAGCAAGTTATTTATAAAAAATTCAATAACATGGTAGTATAAAAACTTATGAAACAAATAATCAAGTAATGCCACAGTCGGGCGTCTGAGCGACGCCACATAAAGGGCTTTAAAAGAAAATGCCACAGTCGGGCGTCTGAGCGACGCCACATAAAGGGCTTTAAAAGAAATGCCACAGTCGGGCGTCTGAGCGACGCCACATAAAGGGCTTTAAAAGAAAATGCCACAGTCGGGCGTCTGAGCGACGCCACATAAAGGGCTTTAAATGAAAATGCCACAGTCGGACGTCTGAGCGACGCCACATAAAGGGCTTTAAAAGAAATGCCACAGTCGGGCGTCTGAGCGACGCCATATAAAGGGCTTTAAAAGAAATGCCACAGTCGGGCGTCTGAGCGACGCCACATAAAGGGCTTTAAAAGAAATGATCATAATGAATATCCCGGAGGTAGAACCATCCCAGAGATATTCGGTAATAACAATAATATCACGGGTTAGTCAACAATAATAATAATCATCACAGATATCACAAGTCCCGGGTAGTAATTCCATTTTTCTGGTTAACAGTTTCACCTCCGAAGACCGACACTAAGACCGATACTTGACCCATCCCAGACTGTGATCCTTAACCATGGATACGGCTATTCGAATAGGTTTATTCTCTGCAGAGGGTGTACTCTTTACCCACGAGTAACGGATTTCTTTAGTCCATCAGGACTAATTCCATCTACGGTCTTTTTGTTGAAAACACACCTAACTTGCACACACCAGCTTATCACACACGTGTCTGGAATCACCCACGACACCTGTTAAGCAAACTCTAAGTGGGGAGGCTACAACCTCGCGTAGCATGGGATCAAATTTATATCGCGCGCTCTAAGGGGTGGCCTCCCCTCTCGGTCCCAACCGGAAACACCCATGCTCCCGGACCAGGTGGCCTGCCTACCAGTTACAACCGGTATCTTCCACCATGGCCTCTCTGTACGGTGTGTGCTAGAAAGAGGTTGACAACTTACTGAACCGTACTCTACTTGCTGTAGAGACGAGTGGTAGTACGAAACAAGTATGGGGGTTACTGGAACAAGACTTGATCTACGGTCGACTCAGGAGGTTCAAGTATTCCCTGCATGATTAGTATAACAAATATAATCCATCCAACAGGGTCACCGCTCATATCACCTTGCCATGCCATATCAGACATAACCGTCCCGACGGAGACCGGTGACAAACTCATACCTACCCAAGGCAGAGTTTTTTCACGGTTTTCTGCCGGTATGCATTTCAAGGCATATGAGGGTGATTATCATCACAAGGGTGTTCGTTTCCAACAGCATGGAAATCAATAACATGCACCCATGCATATGATCATATCACATGAAATAACAAGTCCTTCGAAATGCAGTGGTGTTATAAATGCATCAACGATCACACCAAAAATATTATGCCGGGATTCAGAATGCTTGCCTTCAATGTGTGGAAAGGCAGGGTGCACTCCAAAACTTTTGAAAGCTTCTTCTCTCTCCCAAAATCCTATTTTAAAATATATTTGAATTAACACATATTTCAAAAACAGAACCAAAAAGTTGTTTGAAAATTTTTCAAATAAATCTTAAAATAAACTAGACCAAATTTGAAGAAGGTAGGAAAAAGAATCAACTCATTTGGATTTATATTTAAAAAGTTATAGCCAGTCAAAGTTCTGGTCAAAATCTGTTTTTAAAAATAAAACAGAAAAGAAAACGTTTCGGCAGAATACGTCTTCGAAAACGGGAGACGTACTGGGGTTAATACGTCTTCACTTAACCGACGTGGATATGCGCAGGGTCACTGACAGTGGGCCCGCCTGGCCCACTGGTCAGGTTTGACCAGTCCGCCCTCCTCCTTCTTCCTCTGTCCCGAGCGGAGGCGGGACTCCGGCGACCAACGCCGGCGAGCGGCGGCTCCTCGCGGCCTCTGGAGGGCGGGGATGGATCCGCACGGCTGGGGCGTTTCTCCCGGTGGTCGAGGGGTCGACAGTGGTGGAAGAAGTCGTCGGCGGTGAGCTTCGCGGCGGAGGGAGGTTTCGGTGCAAAGTGGCTTCGGGGCGGCGGTGGTTCTCGATCGAAATGGAGTAGGGGGAAGGTTTACGGGAGGATGAGGGGGTTCTTGGTGGAGAGAACGAAGAGTGGGAGGCCCTGGTGGTGCCGAATTGGCCGGGGCAGTGGTGGCGGCCGCCGTTGCCGGAGATGGGGATGAAGACCTCCCCCGAGTCGATTGGCTGCCATGGGAGGACTAGGGGAGCACTCTAAGGCTTCCTGCGTGCCCGGGGTGGCTCGGGGCCTCCTCTTATAGCCCGTCGAGGTCGGTTCCGCGGCGGCCGGATAAGCTCTCCGGCGAACCGCCTCGCTGTAGCTTGCAGGGCAACGTGGCGCGGCTGGGGATGACGGCAAGAGCTAGTGGACGAGAGGGCACTGCTCCAGGGGCCAGGTGGCGAGCCGGGGTGGCTTGGGCGGCGCTGCACGGCGCAGGGCTGTCGGGCGGCGGCGGCGGCTAGCTCTTGGCCTGCCGGGCGCGGCGGGGGCTGCTTGGCGCGTTGCTGCGAGGAGGGGAGCGCGTGGCGTGGTGCTGCAGAGCGAGCCAAAGCCGTGGGGCCGGCGTGTCGGCTCGGGCGCGTGGCTGCAATTGGCGTGCTCTGGGCGCGTCCAGTGCACGCACACCAGATGTTCGACACAATGCCGCGGCATGCTACAGGTCGCAGGTGAGGGTGGGGTTTACCAGATCGAGGTTAGGAGTAACTGGGAGTCTAGTGGACATGCTTGTTTGATCAACGGTGCAAGCTCACAGTGCAATGCCACAATTCATGTCAAAACAGAACATGTCCGCAGGGTGTTTGAGAAAATGCCAATGGCACTTAGGCAAGTCTTGGAGTGGCCAAAAACTCCAGATTGGGGTCTCTTTAGATGCAAGAGAGAGTGGTGAGGTTAGTTGGACAAAAGGGGAGACTTGCTAGTGCAAGTTTTACAAAACTACATTTCTGGACAGGAAATAAATAGCATTATTTCATGAACCAAAAATGATCCAAAAGGTGCATGCTCTTGGACTTAAGGGTTTAACATGGGGGACTACAAGTAGGAGAAATAATCAAGGGTATAGGAGCAACTAAAATGGTGGTTGCTGTACAAATCCTCAAGTTGGTCCAGAATGGAAATGAGGTTGATTCACTCAAATTTTTCAAAGAACATAATTAGGTTTTTGCACAAAGTGAAATAATATGCTCCTACTGACCTCCCTTAATTTTGGTAGAAGTTTTAAAGAAATATTTAAATAGGTTGCTGTGAAAAAATGCACTCTGGACCAGAGAAGAAAAATTGAGAGTAGGGCTCAAAATATTTCATGAATGAAATATATTTTTGCATAAAAGTTATTTAAAATCATCACATGACATCTCCAAATTTTTGTGGAAATTTTAGGTGAGTCCATCAAATGGTTGTAGTTCAAATATGGTCAGATAACCCTGAAAAAACTATTTTCAAGAAAGTAAAGATCAAGCAATTTAATTATTTAATTAGTTACACTGATAACAGCAAAGTTTTTCTTGAGAGGTTAAACAAGTCCAACAACATAATTGATAAGTTTTCTCTCTGGGAAAAACTCATCATAACAGGGAAGGAAATGATTTAAAAAAAATCAAAATGGAGCTCAGAAATCCAAAGTTTTAATTCCTGGCAAAATTTTAAATAAAACAAGGCCAAATTTTTTTTTTGGGTGTCACAGGGGATTTCTTCGTCCCCATATGTTCGATAGTCGGGGTTCCTCGTCATCGTCATCGCTTTGCGACCCTTTCTCCTTATTCTCCGCATTTAACTTACCGGCATGTTTGAAAACCCAACATTCCCTGTTGGTGTGATTGGCTGGTTTATCAGGAGTGCCATGGATTTGGCATGGTCGATCGAGTATGCGGTCCAGACTAGATGGGCCCGGATTATTTCTCTTAAATGGCTTCTTCCGCTGACTGGACTTAGAGCCACTGAATCCGGCGTTGACCATCGTGTCTTCGCTGTTGTCACCGTTGTTTCAATGCTTATGTCTGTTGCATTGGAGCTTGCCGTTGCTATTTCTGGCTTCAGAAGTGCCAGGTTCACTTGTATTGTTATTGCTACGGGTTAGCCAGCTATCTTCGCCCGCACAAAAGCGGGTCATGAGTGCCGTAAGGGCTGACATGGACTTCGGTTTTCCTGGGTGAGGTGCCTGGCCAGCCATTCGTCGCGGATGCTGTGCTTAAAGGACGCTAGGGCTTCGGCATCCGGACAGTCGATGATCAGGTTCTTTTTAGTTAGGAACTGAGTCCAGAATTTCCTGGCTGACTCTCCGAGCTACTGGATTATGTGACTTAGGTCATCGGGATCCGGAGGTCGGACATATGTGCCTTGGAAGTTGTCAAGGAAGGTGTCCTCCAATTCCTCCTAGCTGCCAATTGAGTTCTCGGGCACGCTGTTAAACTAGTATCTAGCTGGTCCCTTGAGTTTAAGTAGGAGGTACTTGATGGCATGAAGATCATCGCCGCGGGCCATATGAATGTGGAGTAGAAAATCCTCCACACCGCGGGGTCTGTTGTGCCATCATATGATTCGATGTTTATGGGTTTAAACCCTTCTGAGAAATCATGTCCCATTACTTCATCAATGAAGCAAAGAGGGTGTGGCGCCTCTTTATCGGGCCAAGTCGTGATGTAGCTCGGATGGAGCTCGTCTGCGGTTTTCGTCCCGGACGTGGTTATGTTTGTCACGTTCAGCCGGATGGCCATCGTCGCGCATCGAGGCACATCCCCGTGATCCATAGCTTGATCTTGTCTGACCTGCTCTCTTTTTCAAATCGTGTCGCAGGTCATGTGTATATCCCCGAGCTATTGTACTTCTGTTTGTTCGACGAGGTAGTGCGGGCTGGTGTTCAGCTCGAGGTGCCGCTTTGTCCCGGCCATGTGGTGGTCGGTCAGCCGCATTGTACCTTGGTAGGATGGGCTCCAGCGCCTCGTCATCAAATTGTGGTTGCAGTTTGTGCTTCGGGTAACTTTTGGGTGGGGCGCTCGAGGCCATATTCCTCGGCTGCCAGGACATCAGTCCATCTTTCATTGAGCAGATCTTGATCAGCTTGAAGCTGTTGCTACTTCTTTTTCAGGCTTCTTGCAGCGGCAATGAGCTGATGCTTAAAGCATTCCTGTTCGGCGGGCTCTTCAGGCACGATGAAATCTTCGTCACCGAGGCTAACCTCGTCCTCGAAGAGCGGAAGGTAGTTGCAATCCTTTGAGTCTTCGTTCATGGCCTATTCGCCAGGACTGACTCGCCCATCCTCCCGTTCCTCCTGTTCGAAGGTCGGCTCAACGGGGTCTTCATTGTTTTCGTCACTGTCCGGAGTGTGGTCCTCTTCTGCGATGGTATTGCTGTTTTTACTACGGCGTGGCTTAGAGCGGCGTCGCTGACGTCGGTGCTTCGGCTGTGTCTTGGGAGGTTTATCCTCAACTGGTTTTTCATTGTCGCTGTTGTTTTCTTTGGGTGTATCCACCATGTATATGTCGTACGAGGAGGTGGTTGTCCAACGTCTTGTAGGCAGTGGTTCCTGATCCTCTCCGGCATCATCGTCCGTACCATCGATGTCTTAGGAGTCGTAGTCAAGCATGTTGGTTAAGTCATTGACAGTGGCTATAAAGTGGGTGGTGGGTGGGACACAAAATTCTTCATCGTCCGCTTCCCACTCGAGCCGGACATAGTTCGGCCGAGCATTCCCCGAGAAGGAGAGGGATTTTAATGAGCTTAGCACATCGCAAAAATGCAAGTACTGGAAGATATCCGCGGAGCTGTACTCCAAGACCGGCGCCCAATCAGGTTCGGTGGACGCGAATGCACGTGGTCCGGAACCCAAGGCCGGGGACGAGTCTGAGGTTCAGGTAACACAGGCCCAGCTTGATGTTAGGTCTGTGTGCGGCTCGAGCGCCGCTGAGTCTATGGCCTCTGCGGCGGGGTTGAGCTTCCCGTCCTCGAACGACGCAGCCCGCTCTGGCTCTAGGGCCAGGGCGGTCAGAGGCGCTATCTTCTGTGCGCGGCCAGATGACAGATCTAGGTCATGTTCATCATGGTGGCCGAGGACAGCCTTCATGGGCTCGAATCCGTCAAAGATCAAGTCTCCGCGGATATCGGCCACAAAATCCAAGCTTCCAAATCTGCTCTAGTTGGCCAAGCGAATTGGCCCGAAGTGCAAAACCGCCAAATATGAAGATTTGTTCGGGGAGAAATATCTCCCCCTAGACTGCATTGTTGTAGATGATTGATGGAGCCATCAAGCCTATCTCCGACGTCACAGCGGAACTCTCAATAAAAGCACTAATGTCGGTGTAAAAACCGGCGGATCTCGGGTAGGGGGTCCCAGACTGTGCGTCTAAGGCTAATGGTAACAGGAGGCGGGGGACACAATGTTTACCCAGGTTCGGGCCCTCTCTTATGGAGGTCATACCCTACTTCCTGCTTGATTGATATTGATGAATATGAATATTACAAGAGTTGATATACCACGAGATCGTAATGGCTAAACCCTAGAAGTCTAGCCTATGAGGTTATGATGGTTGTGGCTTAACCCTAGAAGTCTAAACCCTCCGGTTTATATAGACACCTGGGGGGCTAGAGTTGTACAAAGTCGGTTACAGAGAAAGGAATCTACATATCCGAATCACCAAGCTTGCCTTCCACGCAAAGGAGAGTCCCATCCGGACACGGGACAAAGTCTTCCATCTTGTATCTTCATAGTCCAACAGTCCGGCCAAAGTATATAGTCCGGCTGTACGAGGACCCCTTAGTCCAGGACTCCCTCACTCCTTCCCCAGGAGATCATTGGGCGCGAGCTGGACATGGAGGAGGCGGCGGAGGTTGACGAGCACCAGACATAGTAGTACTCTTTGTTTTGTTTAATTAAGAGAGTCGGTCTTTAATTTGTTAGAGTATTGTTTAGGTCAGCTAGCTCTGTTTAATTGTTCAACTTGATCGATTAAGAAGTGTGGATGACCACTATAACCAGGGAAATTCGAACCAAAATTTTTCACGTTCAAACTCATCACACATGGGTTAAGCTATATGAATCGTTTGTGATGTTCGCATTCGTACACAGTGCTGAATAAGGGACCATGTCTGATGACACTTTGCGTGCCAGTTTTTTCGCTGAATCGATTCAAAAATTTCGTCTTCTAGAAATATCTATCTCCCCGCCCCCTCCCCCTTACCAAAAGCCACATTTCCCCTGTTTCCGCCTTCCTTTCCCAGTTGAAACCTTCACTCCTTGATTTCAACGTCGCCTCCTCGCCAGTGACCCTCCTTCACGTTGCTCGGCCTCGTCGATCCAAGAAGGTAATCCACACCCAGCCCCCATCCTCCTCCTGCTTCCACATCCCACATGCCCCGACCGTCGGCGCGACACCTTCCACCCAAATCAATGACCCTTCCCCAGAATAAGTGCCCCCCAAGCCATGGTGCACGCAGTATAGCAAGGAGCTCAAGGAGCATTTGGCAGCAGAGAAGAAAATCACAGTCGCATGCACGGATGAGGTCACGATGGCTACCATTCCTGCCGACCCCCAGATCTTGGAGGAGCACCTCGCCGTCGAGGCCACCGTCGATGCCTCGTGCACCAACTCCGTGATGGGTTGGCTACTTTAAACAACAGTTCATGGTGTTTTCTTGAGACCACCGCCGGTGCCTTCGATGAAGACTATGAGGTGTTTTCTCTGCATGCCCGTGCTTACCTCAACTTGAGAGCCAGCAGGTTGGTGTCTGGAGTGGCTTAGGAAACTCACCACTACGACAAGGGAACCCACAATGTGGAGGCCTCTCCCTCTACCATGTCCAAGGAGCGAGGGGCCAAGCCTTGCGGGGCGGACGACAGGAGGCTTCCTCGGGCATAGCCTCGTCAGGCTGGCCCGCGAGGAGGCGGAGAGATCAAGGCGGGGTACCTCACGAGGTGCCCATGACGCCAGCCATGAAGACCGAGGCTAGGCGGGCGCCAGGCGGGCGCCGGCCTACGTAGAGTCCTTGTTTCCTCTTTGGTGCAAAGGGGGCAAGCGCAGGCAAGAGTATCAAGCAAAGGCAACCATTTCGGTGCAATAAGACCAAGACCAGCAGGACGGCAGGATGAAGGTCATCGTGGGGCCGAAGCCGGCGTCATCGTCGGGGTCTTTGGCAGGCGAGGACCGACTTAATCAGGATAAGTGTACTAGATGTTCCCCTTAAAATGGCCAATTGTTGGCGCCCTTCCCGCTCAATATTTGGGAAGAGGCCCAGGGCCTCCCTCTATAAATAGAGCTAGCAACCACAGAGATAAGAGAAGAGAGATTTTTGGGCAGACTAGAGAGAGAGAGGCGATTGAACTCGCCCAAGCAGTTCATTGCACCAGCTAAGAACAGCCCCTCGCGAGGCTGTTCTTCCTTGTATTATTCATCATCGGTCCCCTGAGGCAATCCATCACACCACAAACTGCAGTAGGGTATTACACCACAATGGTGGCCTGAAACAGTATAAATCTCGTGTCCCTTGCGTTGTTCTTCGTGTAGTTTAGATCCTTGCGAGGCGACGAGACGTGGGTAGGCAGGAGGTGTGATCTCCGCATGCACCCCAGAGATCGAACCTTGAGGGTCTGCCGGAACCCGAAATCCGACATTTGGCGCGCCAGGTAGGGGTGCGCCAGAATCCGCCTTTCGTCACTTCGTGTTTCGCCGCCCGTCGCATCCATGTCAGACGCTCGTCGATCCCGCCCCGAGCACCGGGCCGCTCTCGCCACTCATGTCGCCCAGACGGCCCCTGTCGGTGAGTGCCCCCACCATCCCTCGTCGCCGGCCGTCAACGCCGCCACCGGCCCGGCGGGGAATGAGCAGCAAGCATCGTCCCTGCATCCTTCGGTGCGGCGAGAAGGCCGCACCGCCACACCATCACTGACCCCAGCCGGTTCCTCGTCGCGCTCCTGCGGACGCGCACGGCGTGCTGCTCCTGGCGCGGGATCTCCTGCACTACCGTCCCGTCGACGACCTCTACGACGAGTGGCTCGCCCGCATCACCGAGCTCGTCAGCGCCGTTGGGGGCTCCCCTGCGCCATCCCTCTCGCTGCACCGCGCCCCGCCCTGCGGGGCGACGAAGCTCCGGGGGTGCCTCAGCCGCCTCCCCCTCAAGAAGGTGCCTTGGCCCCAAGGCGCGTGGCCCCTAGACGGAACCCACTCCGTCTGGCGCCAGCACAGCAAGAGAAGAGCTGCCAAGAGATCCCTCGTCCCCAAGAAGTTGCCCGTGTGCTCCCCGCGCCGGCCCGGCACGAACACGCTCCTGCTCCAGCGCGCCAAGACCCCACGCTGCTCCTGGCGGCAGCGCATAGAGACTTCCAGGATCAAGCTCTCTGTCATCAAAGGCCCCCCGCGGCTACTGCAGGCTGTCGTGCCTGCATCGCCGAGCTGCGCACCGTGGCCTGGCCGAGCAAGTTCAAGCCAGATCTGCCCCGTGCTACGCTGGCATGACTGACCCTTCAGAGTTCCTCCAGCTCTATGAGCTGGGTATTGAAGCCGCCAACGGGGACGAGAAAGTCATGGCGAACTGGTTCCCTATGGCACTCAACGACGGTACCCGCACCTGGCTCCTGAACCTGGCTCCTGGCACGATCTCCTCCTAGGGCGAGACGCGCACCCGATTCATCGCCAACTTCCAAGGCACCCGCGACCGGCCCCCAGCCATGGGCAACTTGCGCCGCATCAAGCAACAGGCGGGGGAGACCCTGCAGAAGTTCATCCAGCGTTTCAACAACGCTCGCCTTAAGATTCCCAGGGTGTCTGAGGAGGCCATCATCTCAGCCTTCTCCGACAGCTTGCGAGACGTCAAGAGGAAGGAGGAGCTTGCGATCCATGAGGACCTATGCACCTCCCTGGAGCTGTTCAATTTGGCGACCAAGTGCGCTAGGGATGAGGAAGGGCGCCTTTCCCTCCTTGAGCTGCCAGCTGCCGACCCAGAAGAGAAGAAGCCCAAGGTCAAGGACATGAAGCGCAAGGGGGCTGCAGTGCTTGCAGCAGAGCCGGACACCAAGCGAGGCAGGGATCAGCCTGAGTCATCCAAGGGCAGCTGATACTGCGTGTACCACGACCTCCACACCCACAACACCAACGAATGCCAAGAGCTCAGGGCCGTGCGGGATGTGCGTGCTGGCCGACGCCCTGAGCGCAGCGACCGGGGCTATGGCCAAGGAGGAGGAAGAGGTGGAGGACGATAGGAAGACCGTGACCCTCGCCAAGGGTGGCGTGACCGACCTCGCGAGGACCGCTGGCAGGACCAGCCTCGTGAGGGAGGTTGGAGGGACCCGCCTCGCGAGGGAGGTTTGAGGGATCAGCCTCGCGAGGATCGCCCACAAGGCAATGCGGGCCTCCCTCATCCGCCACCGCAGCCGAGGAGGAATGAAGACCATCATCAGGACGAGGGGCTGGAGGCTTCCAGGAGCCGCGCGCAATCGCTTGCATCTTGGGCGGCGCTCAGGCCCCAGCCTCTCAGCGCATCTTCAAGCAGTTTGCTCGCGAAGTGAATGCAATCCTCCCCAAGCTCGAGTCCGCACGCCCTCTTAGGTGGTCAGCATGCGCCATCACGTTCAGCTCAGTGGATCAGCTCAAGTGCGCGGCCACAACTGGAGTCCTCCCGATGCTTTGTTCCCCAATCATCAGCAATGTGCAAGTCACCAGGACCCTCATCGATGGCAGAGTAGGGCTCAATGTCCTATTCGTCGAGACGTTCAACAATCTCCAAGTGCCATACAATCAGCTTCAGCCAACCAATCCTTTCTCAGGAGTCACTGATGGTTCCATGGTTCCGATAGGGCAGGTCCGCCTTCCTGTTACCTTCGGGAAGCGCGACAACTGCTGCACCGAGCTCATTGACTTTGATGTCGCGCACATTTGCCTGCCGTACAATGCCATCCTCAGGTACCCAGCCCTGGCCAAGTTCATGGCTGTGACTCATCATGGCTACAATGTCTTGAAGATGCCCGGGAGCGGTGGAGTCATCATGGTGCCTTGTGAAGAGAGAGATGTTGTGTGTTCTATGGAACGTGCTTTTCAAGCCGTGCCAATTGAAGAACCAGATCACGGGAGCGGAAGGCTTCCCGAGGCTGTCCCTAATAAGAAGAAGACATTGCCTGGTCCGAACCCTCGGGAGACAGGCCCCTTAGGGTCTGCACCTGTTCAGGGGGCGACTCCTTTTGTCGCATAGGAAGGCGCACCCGGCGCCCTCCTCGAGCAAGGCTTCGGGGCTCTCTCCTGGAGGGCCATCGACTTTGCTAAGATCACGAGGGAGGCGCTCGGGCACCACTTGGAGGCGTGTTTCAAAGCACGTTTCCCTCACGAAGGAGCAAGGCAAGGAGGACCAAACCCTCAGGAGTTCGTCAGCGAGATCATTTAGGAGATGCAGGAGTCAAGAGTCATGAGTGGCAGCTGCCGCTTACCCGCCGTAGCTCCCCATCCAGGCGAGGATGGTGGGCTGCGCGTCTGCATCGACATACCAGGACTCAACCGAGCCGCCTCTCAGGAGCGCCTCTGGCCCTCACGTGTGGGACACTGCGAAGGTCCACCCCACAGCTATGTTAGCATGCCTTACGGCCTGCCGAATGCGGCTGTTGTGCGTCAGCGCCTCATGAGGAGCATCCTGTTGGCTCAAGCGTCCAGGCATTCCACAGTCCTAGCAGAGATGGAGATGGTCCGCGAGGAGCCGCCAGCGCCTCCGGTGCCTCCCGAGGCTCCTGGGCCTGGGGGCTCGTGAAGATTGGCTTCCGCAGCGCACGCCGTCCGCTACTTCAGCATCCCTTCATCTTCAACATCATCAGGTGACATCCTTCGAGTTTCATTTTCAGCTGGGAGCGCCCCCCAGGGCTGCATCATTTCCAGGCCACGTGGGTCTGTCCCTGCGGCATATATCCCTTTGGTTCATGTTTTTAGCTTACTTTATTGGGGGCGCCTCTCGGGCTGCATCATCCCCAAGTCGCTCGGGCCCGACCCAGCGGTGTTCGCCTTTTTCTGTGCCTATCTAAATGGATTTGCTCCTTCATGATTAACGTGCTTGACTTAATACGCCCACTCGATTGACACCAACTGATGGAGCTGCTCCCTAACGGCACAACGCTTGCGCATGGGTCCGTCCCAGCAACATCGACAAACCTGAATGGCTGAGCTCTGGCCACGGCAACCCCGCAAGGCGCCACCTCACCAAGCCTTCAATGCCTCGTCATCCTCCCGGAGCAACCAGCAGCTGGTCGGCAATTGTAACGGCAAACTCTCGCTTTTCTTGTGATGAGCTCGCATGATCTCTTTAAGGAGCAGCGTCAGGCGAGGCCTTCGCGGCGTCTCGTTCACTCTCGTCCGCGCGAACCGCTTGCATGTTAAAGGGGGGGGTACCTGAGCATCCCGACTCATGGACTCTTACTGGCTCTCCAGCCCTCACCTCCTGGCCTTGTCCACGGCAACGCGACCTGGCATACCAGCGACGGCTGAGCTCGCTCGAGGGACGGGACCTGAGGACGTAGAGCACGAAGGGGAGCAAAGGCGAGAGGGAAGAGGCACGTTGGGACCTCGCCAGGCAACTCCTCAGCTGACGATGCGCGGGCCTGGCGCCGCACCAAGGAGTGGCTTCTGACCCCCGAGATAAGTCATCCTCCGGAAATACTGGCTATCACAGCACCGACCTCGCACCTAATGCAATCCCGTTTTGGCAACGTCGCGCTCCTTTCTCACCGAATGATGGCTGCTTGAGCGCTAAAGGGGACCTCCTGAGCATCGCGACTCAGGGCTCTTACTGGACCCAGGGCCGCTCACCTCCTGGCCTTGACCACGGCATCGCGACCTGGCATACCAGGGACGGCTGAAGCTTGCCTTGTGACCGGGACCTATCAGCACAGAGCGTCAAGTCCTCGCGAGGTTCAACAGGAGGAACTAAGCTAAGACGGGACGAGCATCTCACACCGCTTCACGATAAGGATCATATTAACAAATGGAACTATAGGCACCTTACAAACCCCCACGGGGTGTGTTCTTCGATTCCTCGCAGGAAACAAAAGGAGCAAATCCTAAAGAGCCCTAGCTACACGCGCCTCCGTGATGTCTACTACACAACCTTCTTCTTGTAGATGTTGTTGGGCCTGCAAGTGCACAGGTTTGTAGGACAGTAGCAAATTTCCCTCAAGTGGGTGACCTAAGGTTTATCAATCCGTAGGAGGCGTAGGTTGAAGATAGTCTCTCTCAAACAACCCTGCAACCAAATAACAAAGAGTCTCTTGTGTCCCCAACACACCCAATACAATGGCAAATTGTATAGGTGCACTAGTTCGGAGAAGAGATGGTGATACAAGTGCAATATGGATGGTAGATAAAGGTTTTTTTAATCTGAAATTATAAAAACAGCAAGGTAACTAATGATAAAAGTGAGCGTAAACGGAATTGCAATGGTAGGAAACAAGGCCTAGGGTTCATACTTTCACTAGTGCAAGTTTTCTCAACAATAATAACATAGATAGATCATATAACAAGCCCTCAACATGCAACAAAGAGTCACTCCAAAGCCACTAATAGCGGAGAACAAACGTAGAGATTATGGTAGGGTACGAAACCACCTCAAAGTTATTCTTTCGGATCAATCTATAAAAGAGTTTGTACTAGAATAACACCTTAAGATACAAATCAACCAAAACCCTAATGTCACCTAGATACTCCATTGTCACCTCAAGTATCCGTGAGCATGATTATATGATATGCATCACACAATCTCAGATTCATCCAACCAACACAAAAGTACTTCAAAGAGTGCCCCAAAGTTTCTATCGGAGAGTCAAGAACGTGTGCCAACCCCTATGCATAGGTTCCCAATGTCACGAAACCCGCAAGTTGATCACCAAAACATACATCAAGTGGCACATGATATCCCATTGTCACCATAGATAATCACGGCAAGACATACATCAAGTGTTCTCATAAAAGACTCAATCCGATAAGATAACTTCAAAGGGGAAACTCAATTCATCACAAGAGAGTAGAGGGGGAGAAACATCATAAGATCCAACTACAATAGCAAAGCTCGGGATACATCAAGATCGTGCCATAGAGGAAACACGAGAGAGAACACGAGAGAGAGAGATCAAACACATAGCTACTGGTACATACCCTCAGCCCCGAGGGTGAACTACACCCTCCTCGTCATGGATAGTGCCGGGATGATGAAGATGTCCACAGGTGATGGGTTCCCCTCCGGCAGGGTGCCGGAACAGGCTCCCGAGAGGTTTTTGGTGGCTACAGAGGCTTGCGGCGGCGGAACTCCCAATCTATCTTTTGTTCTGGAAGTTTTAGGGTACGTAGGTATATATGGGTGCAAGGGGTACGTCGGTGGACCTCCGGGGTGCTCACGAGGCAGCCCGGGACTCCCCTGACGTGCACTCCAAGCCCATCAGGTTGGTTTCCTTCAAAAATTAACTTCTCCAGTTGATTTCGTTCCGTTTTGACTCCGTCTGATATTCCTTTTCCTCGAAACACTGAAATAGGCATAAAACAGCAAATCTGGGCTGGGCCTCCGGTTAATAGGTTAGTCCCAAAAATAATATAAAAGTGGATAATAAAGCCCAATATTGTCTAAAATAGTAGATAAAGTAGCATGGAGCAATCAAAAATTATAGATACGTTGGAGACGTATCAAGCATCCCCAAGCTTAATTCCTGCTCGTCCTCGAGTAGGTAAATGATAAAAAAGAGTTTTTGATGCGGAGTGATACTTTGGCATAATTTCAATGTAAATCTTCTTAATTGTGATATGAATATTCAGATCCAAAAGATTCAAGACAAAAGTTCATATTGACACAAAAATAATAATACTTCAAGCATACTAATCAAAGCAATCATGTCTTCTCAAAATAGCATGGCAAAAGAATGTTCATCCCTACAAAATCATATAGTTAGGCTATGCTTCATTTTTGTCACACAAAAATGTTCCCAACTTCTATACCCCTGATGACAAGCCAAGCAATTGTTTCATACTTAAATAATCTCAAACTTTTTCAACCTTCATGCAATACATGAGCGTCAGCCATGGATATAGCACTATGGGTGGAATAGAATATGATGATGGGGATTATGTGGAGAAGACAAAAAAGGAGAAAGTCTCACATTGACGAGGATAATCAATGGGCTATGGAGATGCCCATTAATTGATGTCAACATGAGGAGTAGGGATTGCCATGCAACGGATGCACTAGAGCTATGAATGCTCAACAAAAGAAAACTAGTGGGTGTGCATCCAACTTGCTTGCTCATGAAGACCTAGGGCATTTGAGGAAGCCCATCATAGGAATATACAAGCCAAGTTCTATAATGAAAAATTCCCACTAGTATAAAAAAGACAACTTATGAGACTCACTACATGAGGAACAAGGTGCTACTTTGAAGCACAATATATGAGACTCGCTATATGAAGAACAAGGTGCTACTTTGAAGCACAAGTGTGGAAAAAGAGATAGTAGCATTGCCCGTTTTTTTGGGCCTTCTTTTTTTTGGCCTTTCTCTTTTTTTGGGGCAATGCTCTAATAATGATGATCATCACACTTCTATTGATTACAACATAAGGATTACAACTCGAAACTTAGAACAAGATATGACTCTATATGAATGCCTCCGGCGGTGTACCGAGATGGTGCAATGAATCAAGTGTGACATGTATGAAAAATAATGCAAGGTGGCTTCACCACAAATATGATGTCAACTACATGATCATGCAATGGCAATATGACAAAAGTAATGTATGTCATGATGATGATGATGGAAGTTGCATGGCAATATATCTCGGAATTGCTATGGAAATGCCATGATAGGTAGGTATGGTGGCTGTTTTGAGGAAGATATAAGGAGGTTTATGTGTGACAGAGCGTATCGTATCACGGGGTTTGGATGCACCGGCGAAGTTTGCACCAACTCTCAAGGTGAGAAAGGGCAATGCACGGTACCGAAGAGGCTAGCAAAGGCGGAAAGGTGAGAGTGCGTATAATCCATGGACTCAACATTAGTCAAAAGCACTCATCTACTTATTGCAAAAATTTAGAAGTCATCAAAAATCAAGTACTACGTGCATGCTCCTAGGGGGATAGATTGGTAGGAAAAGACCATCGCTCATCCCCGACTGCCACTCATAAGGATGCACAAGCCAGGTACACTTCATGTTTCAAATTCGTCACACAACTTTAACCATACGTGCATGCTACGGGACTTGCAAACTTCAACACAAGCATTTCTCAAATTCATAATTACCCAACTAGCACGACTTTGATATTATCACCTCCCTATCTCAAAACAATTATCAAGCATCAAACTTATCTTAGTATTCAACGCACTCAAAAGAAAGTTTCACATATCTTGAATACCAACTATAATAACATTAAGCAAATTACCATGCTATTAATGAATCTCAAAATAATCTAAGTGAAGTATGAGAGTTCATCTATTTCTTCAAAATAAAACTACCACCATGCTCTAAAACGTATAAGTGATGCACTAGAGCAAATGACAAACTACTCCGAAAGATATAAGTGAAGGTCAATGAGTAGCTAAATAATTATGCAACTATGCGAAGACTCTCTATCATTTAATAATTTCAAATCTTGATACTTTATTCAAACAGCAAGCAAAGCTAAAGAAAACTATATTGCAAGGATAGCACAACTCATGTGAAGAAGCAAAAACTTAGGCTCAACCGATATTAACCGATAGTTGTTGAAGAAGAAAGGTGGGATGCCTACCAGGGCATCCCCAAGATTATATGCTTGAGACTTCTTGAAATATTATCTTGGGATGCCTCGGGCATCCCCAATCTTGAACTTTTGTGTCTCCTTAATTCCTCTCATATCATGGTTTCTCTTTTTATCAAAAGATTCATTCACAACAAACTCAACAAGAACTCGTGAGATAGGTTAGTATAAACCAATGCAAAATCTTATCATTTTGTACTGTAACAAATCACTAAAATTATTATTCCACATTTAATACTAAATGTCTCTGCATATTTAATACTCCTATCCTCAAATAGAATCATTAAACAAACAAACATATGCAAACAATGCAAACATAACAGCAATCTGTCAAAACAGTACAGTCTGTAAAGAATGCAAGAGTAACAATACTTCCCTAACTCCAAAAATTATGAACTAAAATTCCCACTGTCATAAATTTATCAGAGCTCAATATGCAAAAACATTCAACATTATACTGTTCTCTGAATTTTCTAGGGAATTTTTGCAACAGCGGTAAACTTTCTGTTTTTCAAACAGCAACATGTATACTAGCAAAATAAGCATGGCAAAGGCTATCCTTGACTTCTTTAGTGAAACTAAAGATGCAAAACACTATTCTAAATAACAGCAAGAAAATACTAACAAAAGTAAATGACACTCCAAGCAAAACGCATATCATGTGGCGAATAAAAATATAGCTCCAAGTAAATTACCGATAGACGAAGACGAAAGAGGGGATGCCTTCTGGGGCATCCCCAAGCTTAGGCTCTTGGTTGTCCTTGAATATTACCTTGGGGTGCCTTGGGAATCCCCAAGATTAGGCTCTTTCCACTCCTTATTCCGTAGTCCATCGAATCTTTACCCAAAACATGAAAACTCCACAACACAAAACTCAACAGAAAACTCGTAAGCTCCGTTAGTATAAGAAAATAAACCCACCACTTAGGTACTATAATGAACTCATTCTAAATTCATATTAGTGTAATATCTACTGTATTCCAACTTTTCTATGGTTCATACCCTCTGATACTACTCATAGATTCATCAAAGTAAGCAAACAACACATAGAAAACAAAATCTATCAAAAACAGAACAGTCTGTAGTAATCTGTATCAAACGTATACTTCTGGAACTCCAAACATCCTACGAAATTAGGAAGTACTAAGAAATCTGTGTACCAATCCAGAGCAAAAGGAATCAGATCAGTATCACGTTTCTGTGAATTAACAAAACTAATTTACTGGGTGCAAAAGTTTCTGATTTTCAGCAGGATCAACACAACTATCACCGTAAGCTATTCTAAAGGTCTTACTTGGCACTTTATTGAAACAAAAGCTATAAAACATGATTACTACAGTAGCATAATCATGTGGACACACAAAAATAGTAAGGATAAATATTGGGTTGTCTCCCAACAAGCGCTTTCCTTTAATGCCTTTCTAGCTAGGCATGATGATGACAATGACGCTCACATAAAAGATAAGAATTGAAACATAACGGGAGCATCATGAAGCATATGACTAGCACATTTAAGTCTAACCCACTTCCTATGCATAGGGATTTTGTGAGCAAACAACTTATGGGAACAATAATCAACTTGCATAGGAAGGTAAAACAAGCATAACTTCAAGATTTTAAGCACATAGAGAGAAAACTTGACATTATTGCAATTCCTAAAAGCATATATTCCTCTCTCATAATAATTTTCAGTAGCACCATGAATGAATTCAACAATATAACCAGCACCTAAAGCATTCTTTTCATGATCTACTTGCATAGAAAATTTACTACTCTCCACATAAGCAAAATTCTTCTCATGAATAATAGTGGGAGCAAACTCAACAAAATAACTATCATGTGATTGAGAATTAAGATCAAGATGACAAGTTTCATGGTTATCATTATTATTTAAAGCATACGTGTCATCACATTAATCATCATAGATAGGGGGCATGCTTTCATCATAGTAAATTTGCTCATCAAAGCTTGGGGGACAAAAAATATCATCTTCATCAAACATAGCTTCCCCAAGCTTGTGGCTTTGCATATCATTAGCATCATGGATATTCAAGGAATTCATACTAACAACATTGCAATCATGCTCATCATTCACATATTTTAAGCCAAGAATTGTATGTAATTCTTCTTCTAGTACTTGAGCACAATTTTCCTTTCCATCATACTCACGAAAGATATTAAAAAGGTGAAGCATATGAGACAAACTCAATTCCATTTTTCTTTGTAATTTTCCTTTATAGACTAACTAGTGGTAAAACAAGAAACAAGAAGATTCGATTGCAAGATCTAAAGATATACCTTCAAGCGCTCACCTCCCCGGCAACGGCGCCAGAAAAGAGCTTGATGTCTACTACACAACCTTCTTCTTGTAGACGTTGTTGGGCCTGCAAGTGCACATGTTTGTAGGACAATAGCAAATTTCCCTCAAGTGGATGACCGAAGGTTTATCAATCCGTACGAGGCGTAGGATGAAGATGGTCTCTCTCAAACAACCCTGCAACCAAATAACAAAGAGTCTCTTGTGTCCCCAACACACCCAATACAATGGCAAATTGTATAGGTGCACTAGTTCGGCGAAGAGATGGTGATATAGGTGCAATATGGATGGTAGATAAAGGTTTTTGTAATCTGAAATTATAAAAACAGCAAGGTAACTAATGATAGAAGTGAGCGTAAACGGTATTGCAATGGTAGGAAACAAGGCCTAGGGTTCATACTTTCACTATTGCAAGTTCTCTCAACAATAATAACATAGATAGATCATATAACAAGCCCTCAACATGCAACAAAGAGTCACTCCAAAGCCACTAATAGCGGAGAACAAACGTAGAGATTATGGTAGGGTACGAAACCACCTCAAAGTTATTCTTTCGGATCAATCTACAAAAGTGTTCGTACTAGAATAACACCTTAAGATACAAATCAACCAAAACCCTAATGTCACCTAGATACTCCATTGTCACCTCAAGTATCCATGGGCATAATTATACGATATGCATCACACAATCTCAGATTCATCCAACCAACATAAAAGTACTTCAAAGAGTGCCCCAAAGTTTCTATCGGAGAGTCAAGAACGTGTGCCAACCCCTATGCATAGGTTCCCAATGTCACGAAACCCACAAGTTGATCACCAAAACATACATCAAGTGGCACATGATATCCCATTGTCACCACAGATAATCACGGCAAGACATACATTAACTGTTCTCATAAAAGACTCAATTCGATAAGATAACTTCAAAGGGGAAACTCAATTCATCACAAGAGAGTAGAGGGGGAGAAACATCATAAGATCCAACTACAATAGCAAAGCTCGGGATACATCAAGATCGTGCCATAGAGGAAACACGAGAGAGAACACGAGAGAGAGAGATCAAACACATAGCTACTGGTACATACCCTCAGCCCCGATGGTGAACTACTCCCTCCTCGTCATGGATAGCGCCGGGATGATGAAGATGGCCACCGGTGATGGGTTCCCCCTCTGGCAGGGTGTCGGAACGGACTCCCGAGAGGTTTTTGGTGGCTACAGAGGCTTGCGGCGGCGGAACTCCCGATCTATCTTCTGTTCTGGAAGTTTTAGGGTACGTAGGTATATATGGGTGCAAGGGGTACGTCAGTGGACCTCCGGGGTGCTCACGAGGCAGCCCGGGACTCCCCTGACGTGCACTCCAAGCCCATCAGGTTGGTTTCCTTCCAAAATTAACTTCTCCAGTTGATTTCGTTCCGTTTTGACTCCGTCTGATATTCCTTTTCCTCGAAACACTGAAATAGGCATAAAACAGCAAATCTGGGCTGGGCCTCTGGTCAATAGGTTAGTCCCAAAAATAATATAAAAGTGGATAATAAAGCCCAATATTGCCTAAAACAGTAGATAAAGTAGCATGGAGCAATCAAAATTATAGATACGTTGGAGACGTATCACTCCGCAAGAGACGCCATCATCAACAGTGGGTCGTCACGCACCGGCGCCAACCCCATACAGATCAGTGGCGACGGTGGCCTGATGAGTCCACCCTGCTCCGAGCGCGATGCGAGCTCGGGGGCTCGTAGCTGTCGTCGCTCGTCTCCGGAGTCGCGAAGAAGTCGACGGAGTTGCTAGATCCTCCGACACCTCCGCTGCCTGAGGAGCTGCTGGGGGAGCGATTGGCGAGCCTAGTCCTCGTCATGGCAGGGCCCCGACTGCCTTTCTCAGGGCAGCTCTCCAGCCGGCATCCTTCTGTGTCGAAGACCTTGAAGA
Organism: Triticum aestivum; assembly: GCF_018294505.1. Taxonomy (NCBI): domain Eukaryota; kingdom Viridiplantae; phylum Streptophyta; class Magnoliopsida; order Poales; family Poaceae; genus Triticum; species Triticum aestivum. The sequence goes on from NC_057810.1 coordinate 348,248,555, forward strand.
ACATCAAGGAGGCGCCATCGTACTCGAGGTGGATTACGAGGGCGCCACCCATCCTGCAGACCCGAGCGATCTCGCCCTAGCCACGGGTCATGTAGACCTTGCCCGGAGCGACAACCTCGACCTCCGCTCTAGTCGTAGGGGTACTGCAGTCAGCATGCTGTAGCCAAAGCTCGATAGGCCCCCTCGGCGGGATCTCAAAGGAGACGGAAGGAGGGAGGCGAATCCAAGACCGAGGAGGCATGGTGGCGTGAAGCACGAGCTCGCGAGAGGAGCCCTCAGTGTGAACTCCAGGAGGAACGACATGCACCGCCGTGATCCGCCGGCGGCGACGGCGCCTCTGGCAGTGCTGCTCGGCGCCTGCGCCTTCAGGACCCTCGATCCGGGCATACAAGGGCAATGGGAATCCAGGCGGCGGCCACTCAAACCATGGCCTCGACACCTCCTGCCAAGCACCCCCTTCTCCGCGGCAAGAGACGAGCCATTTCTTCGGAGGAAGTGGAATAAGACCCTCTCGGGGGGCCTTCCCTTTCTCTTCGGCAGAAACTGACGAATTGGTGCCATTGGCGTAGGGTAGAGCAAGGACAAAGAAGAAGACGGAGAGTAGCAAGAAAGAGATGGACTGGGAAGGCCCGCGCCGTTCCGTACATATAGCTGGGGAGGCCAACCGCCGGCCTCCACGATCACAGGTAATCATGACCCGTTTTGCATGCAGGGACTTGTCAATTTGTGTAGTTGCCGAGGCGTCATGGGGAAGCAGGGACGCCCACGTCCAATCAACCGCCACGCGGCGCCCAAGGCCGCAGGCTGATGGGGCCCACGGCGCTTCGCACTTGCCCCTTCGCTTCTCTGCTAAGCCAAGTCCAGGCGCACCTTGGGCCCGGGGGCTACTGTCGGCGTTCTGGGAACGGGGGAACCCAAACTTGCCTGCCTGCGGCCTGCGGCGTGGCTCAGGGAGTGGCCCAGTACAGCCCATCTTCATCAACACATACTCAAGACCCTCGTGAGGGGCCAAGCCTCGCGGGGCGGATGATAGGAGGCTTCCTCGGGCACAGCCTAGTCGGGCTGGCTCGCGAGGAGGCGGAGAGATCAAGGCAGGGTACCTCACGAGGTGCCCATGACGCAAGCCATGACGACCGAGGCCAGGCGGGCACCAAGCGGGCGCCAGCCTGCGCAGAGTCCTTGTTTCCTCTTTGGTGCAAAGGGGGCAAGCGCAGGCAAGAGTATCAAGCAAAGGCAACCATTTCGGTGCAACAAGACCAAGACCAGCAGGACGGCAGGATGGAGGTCATCGTGGAGCCCAAGCTGACGTCACTGTCAGGGTCTTTGGTAGGCGAGGACCGACTTTAGTCGGGATAAGTGTACTAGATGTTCCCCTTCAAAATGGCCAATTGTTGGCGCCCTTCCCGCTCAATATTTGGGAAGGGCCCAGGGCCTTCCTCTATAAATAGAGCTAGCCACCGCAGAGAGAAGAGAAGAGAGATTTTTGGGCAGACTAGAGAGAAAGAGGCGATTGAACTCGCCCAAGCAGTTCATCACACCAACCAAGAACAGCCCCTCGCGAGGCTGTTCTTCCTTGTATTATTCATCATCGGTCCCCTGAGGCAATCCACCACACCACGAACTGCAGTAGGGTATTACACCACAATGGTGGCCTGAACCAGTATAAATCTCGTGTCCCTTGTGTTGTTCTTCGTGTAGTTTAGATCCTTGCGAGGCGACGAGACGTGGGTAGGCAGGGGGTGTGATCTTCGCGTGCACCCCAGAGTTCGAACCTTGAGGGTCTGCCAGAACCCGAAATCTGAAAGGTTTACCCGTTGCATGTGCTGCACCTGCCTTTCCTTAACAAATTCTAGTGAATTGTCCTATCTACTTTTACCATGCAATCTGTTGCTCTAGTGTATATGTTTTATATGTGGTGCAATGTGGTGCTCACTTATTAACTGTTTGGTTCAATTCCGCAAATGTGATGTTCAATTCTTCAGGGTGCAATTTTTTATTGTCTTCCATGTGAGAAATAAATCGAATTTATCTTTACAAAATACATGAGAAACAAATACCATTGCTATATTTCCAAGTTGTCAAGCATGCTTGGTTTGGCTAACTGCTGATCTTCTAGTATGTTATACATTGTGCAATGTGGTGCTCAGTTAACGTTTGAGTCATTTGTTGTGGTGTTTAGTTAATTATTTGGTTCAATTATGCAATGCGATGTTCAATTGTCGTTGGTGCATTCTGTTATTGTATACCATGTGAGAAATAAATCGAATTTGGTTGTACTAAATACATGAGAAACAAATAGAATAACTATAGTTCCAAGTTGTTAAGCATGCTTGGTTTGGCTAACTGTCTAATCATCTATTAGGAGTGCGCAATGTGGCGCTCAGTTAATGTTTGGTTCGTTTGTTGTGGTGTTTAGTTAACTGCTTGGTTCAGTTCTGCAATGTGATGTCCAATTGTCGTGGGTCGAATTTTTTATTGTTGTGCATGTGAGGAATAAATCAAATTTGGTTGCACTTAATACATGACAAACATATACAATTGTTATATTTCCTAGTTCTTAATCTTGGTTGATTGGATAATAGGGTTTTCCATGTGGCTTGAATTAATCTGATGAATCTGCAATGTGCTTATTTTTCATCAACATATTTTACCGATAGCATGCGAACGCTCACTTAACCTGATCACAAACCACCTTATATGTGTTCCAGGGAAACAATGGGAAGCACTGAGGTTTACAATCAAGGTTTGCACATGCATGTTCCTTTGTCTAATAGCACATTATTGTACAATTGCAGGAACCATTCTAATATTTAGGTTTTCAACAATTTGGTCTTGCACATGTAGGTCCTGCTGTTAGAGGTTTTGACCCATAGTTCGACCCTTTTTGCATATGGGGAAATGAGTTGTCCATGAATATCAAGCAAGTCAAGAAACATAAAAAGATTGTTAGGATATAGAAATTAGCGACAAAAAACAACAAGATCTTTGTCTGCACAATGAAGAAGACATCAGTTCACTATAGGATGGTACTAACTATTATACCTTGCCTTTTTTATTCCTTTGCCCCATTTCCAATATAGAGAATATATTTATGCACATCCTTGTTTTCGGGCCTTTCCAAAGCAGTTCACTGATGATTACCTCTCAAACCACCTTTATGGTCAGGAGCCGAGGAAGGTATTCACAAAACACCCACTGTTCAATATTGAAGTGTTCCTAAAGAGGACGAAGGATGGATGGTCAATCATCCAGAGGCACTGGCCTAAAGTTGCAAAGACCTTCAACATCAATGAAGCCTCAATATTCGCCTTACGCTTCAGCAGTTTTCCAGATGAGATTCATCTATCTATGTACAATCTATGATGCTAATTATGAAAGGTCATAGATGTTGCATGTGAAACTTGGTGCTGGTGCAGTTCTCTAATGGGGCAGCTGAGTGCTGAAGCTATATGATGTTGTACTATGATGTATTTCAATTAGGAAATCCTGCTTCCTTAATATAAAAATGAAATATATTGTGTGCTTAATATGAAATGTCAGTTAGATTAATAAATGGATTATTAATAATAGGACAATTAGCCTGCTAATTGGGTTTTCCTATTGCAAACAGTTATTCAGAAAACACCATGGGCAATGACCTCAGGCAACGCACACAGTTTCTAGGAATAAACCGTGTTGGATCTATGAACAATCACACATGACATCCTCCTGAAAACTATTTGCGTTAGGCCACCTTGCGCAAAGGTTTACCACGTAAAAAGTGTGTGTGATGGATAACCTTTGCCACACAGTTTCTTCTACGCACCGTGTGTGATGCATTCAATAACGCGAAAGATAAAATTGTTAATATCATGTGCATTAGCAATGCTATCAAAACGATTTAATGGGGAAAATAGTGTGTGATGCACCTGCGAACGGAAAGGTTTTCCTTGGAGTGACTGTGTGGGATGTATATACGAACGGAAACATACTTCTTGGATTAACTGTGTGGGATGTACATACTAACGGAAACATATTCCTTGGATTGACTGTGTGGAATATATATATATATATATATATATATATATGGACAGAAACGTTTATGAGTATGTGGGATGTACTTACGACCAGAAACGATTTGGCATGTATAATTGTATTTTTTAGCACAACTATACGTATAATCGTATTTGATCACTCGCACGTCGCACATGACCTCACTTTGTCGAGCGTGTGTGACCGGGGGGCCTATCCCCGATGGTTTTTGGGTCGTGTGGGAAGGACCCCCCCCCTATTGCAGTCACTCACTTGGCGACGGTTCAAAACGGTTCAAAACATCATCACGGAAAGGGGTTAAAAACCATTTGTATAGCACCTCGATGTACCAGTAGGTGAGGACACCGCAAGATTGAACCCAAAACTAAGCACCTCTCCCATTGCAAGAAATACCAATCTAGTTAGCCAAACCAAACTGATAATTCAAAGATAAATACAAAGATATCAAATCATGCATATAAGAATTCAGAAGAGACTCAAATAATATTCATAGATAATTTGATCATAAATCCACAATTCCTCGGATCTCGACAAACACACCGCAAAATAATATTACATCGGATAGAACTCCAATAACATCCAGGAGAACATGGTATTGAAGATCATAGAGAGAGAATAAGCCATCTAGCTACTAGCAATGGACCCGTAGGACTATGGTAAACTACTCACACTTCATCGGAAGGGCAATAGAGTTGATGTAGATGTTCTCCGTGATCGAATCCCCCTCCCACGAGGTGCCAGAAAAGATCCCAGGATGGGATTTCAAGGGAACAGAGGCTTGCGGCGGAGGAAAAGTATTTTGGTGGATGCTTCTGTTGATTTGGGATTATTTGGGAATTTATAGAGCAAAAATTAGGGTTGGAGGATTCCCGAGGGGGAGGGCACAAGCCAGGGAGGCACCCCCTAGGGCACGGTCTGAGGGCTTATGGAGTCCTTGGGACTCTGCTAGCCCCCTCTCCAAGCTTAGTGGATGTCTTCTGGTCCAAGAAAAATCATCACGAAAGTTTTATTCCGTCTGGACTCCGTTTGATATTCCTTTTTTGTAAAACTCAAAAGCAAGGAAAAAGACAGAAACCGGGACTGCGCTCTAAGTTAATAGGTTAGTCCCAAAATAATATAAAATAGCATATTAATGCATATAAAACATCCAAATTAGATAATATAATAGCATGGAACAATCAAAAATTATAGATACGTTGGAGACGTATCAAGCATCCCCAAGGAAACATTTATATAGTGTGCTGAAATTTTCTGTCACTTGTTACTATGGAAAGTAATCATTTGAGGGGCTTGTTCGGGGCATCTTCGCCCCGACCAGTAGAGCAAAGAGTTGCTCCTCAACCTACTGATCCTACTGAAAATGTTTACTTTGAGATTCCTTCGGGTATGATAGAGAAACTGCTAGCTAATCCCTTTGCAGGAGATGGAATATTGCATCCTGATTTACACCTTATCTTTGTGGATGAAGTTTGTGGATTATTTAAGCTTGCAGGTATACCCGATGATGTTGTTAAGAGGAAGGTCTTTCCTTTATATTTGAAGGGAGACGCATTGACATGGTATAGGCTATGTGATGATACGGGATTTTGGAACTATAAACGATTGAAGTTGGAATTTTAGCAGAAGTTCTATCCTATGCATCTTGTTCATCGTGATCGTAATTACATATATAATTTCTGGCCTCGTGAAGGAGAAAGCATTGCTCAAGCTTGGGGGAGGCTTAAGTCAATGTTATATTCATGCCCCAATCATGAGCTCTCAAGAGAAATGATTATTCAAAAAAATTATGCTCGGCTTTCTCTCAATGATCGCACCATGCTTGATACTTCCTGTGTTGTTTCTTATATGCTGAAGACTACTGAATTCAAGTGGGATTTACTAGAAAGAATTAAATGCAACTCTGAAGATTGGGGTTCCGACGATGGTAAGGAGTTAGGTATGACACCTAAGTTTGATTGTGTTAAATCTTTTATGGATACCGATGCTTCTTATGGATTTAGCGCTAAATATGGACTTGACTCCTGAGATAGTAGCTTCTTTCTGTGAATCTTTTGCTACTCATGTTGATCTCCCTAAGGATAAGTGGTTTAAATATAATCCTCCCACTGGAGTAAAAGTAGTTTCACCTATTACAGTTGAAGAAAAGACTATCACTTATAATGATCCTATTGTTCCTACTACTTGTGTTGAGAAACCACCTTTTCCTGTTAGGATAAAGGATCATGCTAAAACTTCAACTGTGGTTTGTAAGAGTAATACTAGAACTTATACACCTCCTGAGCAAATCAAATTTGAACCTAGTATTGCTATGGTTAAAGATCTCTTGGCTGATAATATGGATGGGCATCTTATTTACTTCTATGGTGAAACTGCTAATATTGCTAAACCCGATGCTAAGATACATAGACCTGTTGTAGGCATGCCAGTTATTTCTGTTAAAATAGGAGATCATTGTTATCATGGATTGTGTGATATGGGTGCTAGTGCTAGTGCAATACCTATTTCCCTATATAAAGAAATTATGCATGACATCGCACCCACTGAGTTAGAAGATATTGATATTACAATAAAGCTTTTGTCCCATTATATTGATGTTGTTCTTGGTTCCCCACAAGATTACTTTTGTGCCATTATATTTGGTAGACCCTTCTTGAATACCGTTAATGCTAGGATTGATTGCAAAAAGATGTTGTTACGATTGGCTTAGGAGATATGTCTCATGAGTTTAATTTTGCTAAATTTCATAGACAACCCCATGATAACGAATTGCCTAGTAAGGATGAGATTATTTGTCTTGCTTCTATTGTCGTGCCTCCTACTAATCCGTTAGAACAATATTTGCTAGACCATGAAAATGATATGTTTATGAATGAAAGATGGGAGATAGATGAAGTATTCCTTCAACAGGGTCCTATTCTGAAACACAACTTGCCTGTTGAAATCCTAGGGGATCCCCCTCCACCCAAGGGTGATCCTGTGTTTGAGCTCAAACCTTTAGCCGATAATCTTAAATATGCTTATCTTGATGAAAAGAAGATATATCCTATTATTATTAGTGCTAACCTTTCAGAGCAGGAAGAGGAAAGATTATTGAAAACTCTGAAGAAGCACCGTGCTGCTATTGGATATACTCTGGATGATCTTAAGGGCATTAGTCCCACTCTATGCCAACAAAAAACTAAATTGGACGAAGGATCCAAACCAGTTAGAGATCCTCAACGATGGTTAAATCCTAAGATGAAAGAAGTGGTAAGAAAGGAGATACTAAAGCTCCTTGAGGCAGGTATAATTTATCCCGTTGCTGATAGTGATTGGGTAAGTCCTGACCATTGTGTCCCTAAGAAGGGAGGTATTACTGTTGTTCCTAATGATAAAGATGAATTGATTCCGCAAAGAATTATTACAGGTTATAGGATGGTAATTGATTTCCGTAAATTAAATAAAACTACTAAGAAATATCATTACCCTTTACCTTTTATTGATCAAATGCTAGAAAGACTATCCAAACATACACATTTCTACTTTCTAGATGGTTATTCTGGTTTCTCTCAAATACCTGTGTCAGCAGAGGATCAATCAAAAACTACTTTTACTTGCCCTTTTGGTACTTTTGCTTATAGATGTATGCCTTTTGGCTTATGTAATGCACCTGCTACTTTTCAAAGATGCATGATGGCTATATTCTCTGAATTTTGTGAAAAGATTTGTGAGGTATTCATGGATGACTTCCCATTTATGGATCCTCTTTTGATGATTGCTTGAGCAACCTTGATCGAGTTTTGCATAGATGTGAAGACACTAGTCTCGTCTTGAATTGGGAAAAGTGCCACTTTATGGTTAATGAAGGCATTGTCTTGGGACATAAGATTTTTGAAAGAGGTATTGAAGTTGATAAAGCTAAAGTTGATGCTATTGAAAAGATGCCATGTCCCAAGGACATTAAAGGTATAAGAAGTTTCCTTGGTCATGCCGGTTTTTATAGGAGGTTCATTAAGGACTTTTCTAAAATATCTAGGCCTCTGACTAACTTATTGCAAAAAGATATTCCTTTTGTCTTTGATGATGATTGTGTAGAAGCATTTGAAATACTTAAGAAAGCTTTGATCACTGCACCTATTGTTCAGCCACCTGATTGGAATTTACCCTTTGAAATTATGTGTGATGCTAGTAATTATGCTGTAGGTGATGTTCTAGGGCAAAGAGTTGATAAGAAATTAAATGTTATACAGTATGATAGTAAAACTCTTGATACTTGCCAGAGAAATTATGCTACTACTGAAAAAGAATTCTTAGAGGTTGTATTTGCATGTGATAAGTTCAGACCTTATATTTTTGATTCTAAAGTCACTATTCACACTGATCATGCTGCTATTAAATATCTTATGGAAAAGAAAGATGCTAAACCTAGACTGATTAGATGGGTTCTCTTGCTTCAAGAATTTGATTTCCATATTATTGATAGAAAGGGAGCTAAGAACCCCATTGAAGACAACTTGTCTAGGTTAGAGAATGTTCTTGATGACCCACTACCTATTGATGATAGCTTTCCTGATGAACAATTAGCGATCATTAATGCTTCTCGGACTACTCCATGGTATGCTGATTATGCTAATTACATTGTTGCTAAATTTATACCACCTACTTTCACATACCAGCAAAAGAAAAAGTTCTTTTTTGATTTAAGACATTACTTCTAGAATGACCCATACCTTTATAAAGAAGGAGTAGATGGTGTTATTAGAGGTTGTGTACCTGAGCATGAACATGAACAGATCCTACGCAAGTGTCACTCCGAACCATATGGAGGGCACCACGCTGGAGATAGAACTGCACATAAGGTATTGCAATCCGGTTTTTATTGGCCTACTCTCCTCAAAGATGCTCGTAAGTTTGTCTTGTCTTGTGATGAATGTCAAAGAATTGGTAATATTAGTAGATGTCAAGAAATGCCTATGAATTATTCTCTTGTTATTGAACCATTTGATGTTTGGGGTTTTGATTATATGGGACCTTTTCCTGCCTCTAATGGACACACACATATTTTAGTTGTTGTTGATTACGTTACTAAGTGGGTAGAAGCTATTCCAACTAGTAGTGCTGATCATAACACCTCTATTAAGATGCTTAAGGAAGTTATTTTTTCGAGGTTTGGAGTCCCTAGATACCATATGACTGATGGTGGTTCACATTTTATTCATGGTGCCTTTCGTAAAATGCTTGCTAAGTATGATGTTAATCATAGAATTGCATCTCCTTATCACCCGTAGTCTAGTGGTCAAGTAGAGCTGAGCAATAGAGAGCTCAAATTAATTTTGCAAAATACTGTTAATAGATCTAGAAAGAATTGGTCCAAGAAACTTGACGATGCATTATGGGCCTATAGAACTACTTATAAAAATCCTATGTGTATGTCTCCGTATAAGATGGTTTATGGAAAAGCATGTCACTTAGCTCTCGAACTTGAACATAAAGCATATTGGGCTATTAAAGAGCTCAACTATGATTTCAAACTTGCTGGTGAGAATAGGTTATTTGACATCAGCTCACTTGTTGAATGGAGAACCCAAGCCTATGAGAATGCCAAGTTGTTCAAAGAGAAAGTTAAAAGATGGCATGATAAAAGAATACAAAAGCGTGAGTTTAATGTAGCTGATTATGTGCTGCTATTCAACTCTCGTTTAAGATTCTTTGCAGGAAAACTTCTCTCTAAGTGGAAAGGTCCTTACGTTATCGAGGAGGTCTATCGTTCCGGTGCCATAAAGATCAACAACTTCGAAGGCACAAGTCCGGGGGTGGTGAACGGTCAAAGAATCAAACATTATATCTCAGGTAATCCTATAAATGTTGAAACTAATATTATTGAAACCGTATCCCTGGAGAAATACGTAAGGGACACTTTCCAGAATGTTTCAGACTCTGAAAAGGAATAGGTATGTGGTACGGTAAGTAAACCGACTCCAAAACAATTCTAATGGCAACTTTTCTTTGTTTTGGAATATTTAAGAATTTTGGAAAGCGAGAAGTAATCTGGGAAGGACACGAGGCCTCCACGAGGGTGGAGGGCGCGCCCACCCCTACTGGGCGCGCCCCCTGTCTCGTGGGCACCTCGTGTGCCTCCCGGACACCATTTTCTTGCAAGTTACTTCTTTTGGTCGGTAAAAACTCATTATATAATCTCCCGAAGGTTTTGACCACCGTATCATGCAAATATCCTCTGTTTTCGTTTTGAGCTATTTTTTTGACAGATCTAGAGCACCATGACGTCTCCAAGCGCTCCTAAGGAAAAGTTTTTCGAGAGAGTTATCAACCCCTATCTTGCGGAGGTGCTGCAACACCCTCAAACCATTGAGATGCGTGAGGGGGGTGCACATCTGTGATGTGGAAGGACCAAGGCGTACCGGAAGCATGGAGACAAAGCTCGAAGCTATGGAGCAACAAGTTTTCAAGTGCCAAGGGATGGTGGACCATGGACTCAACGCCAACCAGATGATGATCGCGGAATTCACCAACAACCACAAGCTAGACGCCAAGAACATTGGGGATACCATCTTCAAGCTTCATGAGAAAATCGAGCACCTCCAAGCCCAGATCTATGACGTGCAAAACCAAAACTGTGAGTATGAATATAGATTAAAGAGGATGAGTTTGGCTGCAGATTTGTGGATCCCGGAGACTCGACCATCCTTCTATGATGGTGAGCCTATGCCTTGGAAGATGGACGACAAGCCTACATCATCAACAACTCCTTCACCACCTCCAAGGACATAATCACATGGGTATGGGCACTCCCCTTGGCAATTGCCAAGCTTGGGGGAGGTGCCCCTATATCGTATCACCATCACACTCCTATCTTTACCGTTTTACTTAGTTCGATCCTTTAGTAATATCTAGATCTAGTAGAATAAAGTTTTGGTATGATTTAGTTTTGAGTTTTGCTTTGTGATATTTCTATGTAATCGAGTCCGTGAGCTATCTATAATAAAGATTAGTGTTGAGTCAAGGGCTTTACTATCTTGATATGATCTTGAGAAAATAGAAAGAATAAAAAAGAATAAAAGAGTTCATGATGGAAAGTAATGACTTCACATATAAAGAGTATGAGACTTAAAAGTTGTTGAGAGTTGACAAACATAGTTTTGGTCATCATTGCAATTAATAGGAAGTAATAAAGAAAGAGAGGTTTTCACATATAAATATACTATCTTTGACATCTTTTATAACTATGAGCACTCGTTAAAGTATGACATGCTAAAGAGTTGATGTCGGACAAGGAAGACAACGTAATGGTTTATGTTTTCTCACATCTCATTTAAAGTATATTGTCATGGATCATTCAAACATGTTGAGCTTGCCTTTCCCCCTCATGCTAGCCAAATCCCTTGCACCAAGTAGACATACTACATGTGCTTCCAAATTTCCTTAAACCCAGTTCTGCCATGAGAGTCCACCATACCTACCTATCGATTGAGTAAGATCCTTCAAGTAAGTTGTCATGTTGCAAGCAATAAAAATTGCTCTCTAAATATGTATGACTTATTAGTGCGGAGAAAATAAGCTTTATATGATCGTGTGATATGGAAGTAATAAAAGCAACGGACTGCATAATAAAGGCTCATATCACAAGTGGCAATATAAAGTGACATTCTTTTGCATTAAGATTTTGTGCATCCAACCCTAAAAGCACATGACAACCTCTGCTTCCCTCTGCGAAGGGCCTATCTTTTACTTTATGTCTTTTACTTTATGCAAGAGTCAAGGTGATCTTCACCTTTCCCTTTTTCATTTTATCCTTTGGCAAGCACCTCGTGTTGGAAAGATCCTGATATATATATCCAATTGGATGTAAGTTAGCATGAACTATTATTGTTGACATCACCCAAAGGTGAATACGTTGGGAGGCGAACTTATAAGCCCTTGTCTTTCTCAGTGTCCAATTAAAACTCCATAACCATAAGTATTGCGTGTGTGTTAGCAATTGTAGAAGAATATATGATAGTTGAGTATGTGGACTTGCTGAAAAGCTCTATTCTTGACTCTTTCTGATGTTATGATAAATTGCAATTGCTTCAGTGACTAAGATTATAGTTTGCTAGTTCTTAATGAAGTTTCTGAACCATACTTCACATTTTGAATAGATCGTTACTTGAGCATAAGAAATCATATGACAAAATCTATATATGTTGCTAGATAAGAATGATCATGACGTCCTCATGTCTGTATTTTATTTTTATCAACACCTCTACCTCTAAACATGTGGACATATTTCTCGATATCGGCTTCCGCTTGAGGACAAGTGAGGTCTAAGCTTGGGGGAGTTGATACGTCCATTTTGCATCATGCTTCTATATCGATATTTATTGCATTCTGGGCTGTTATTACACGTTATATCACAATACTTATGGTTATTCTCACTTATTTTGCAAGGTTTATCATGAAGAGGGAGAATGCCGGCAGTTGGGATTCTGGCTGGAAAAGGAGCAAATATTAGAAACCTATTCTGCACAGCTCCAAAACTCCTGAAACTCCACGAAAGTCATTTTTGGAATTAATAAGAATTATTGAGCAAAGAAAGTACCAGAGGGGGCCCACACCCTATCCACGAGGGTGGGGTCCCCCCCCTACTTGGCGCGCCCCCCTGTCTCGTGGGCCCCCTGTTGGCCCTCCGGTGCCCATCTTCTGCTATATGAAGTCTTTTACCCTGGAAAAAATCATAAGCAAGCTTACGGAACGAAACTCCACCGCCACGAGGCGGAACCTTGGCGGAACCAATATAGGGCTCCGGCGGAGCTGTTCTGCCGGGGAAACTTCCCTCCGGGAGGGGGAAATCATCACCGTTGTCATCACCAACAATCCTCTCATTGGGAGGGGGTCAATATCCATCAACATCTTCACCAGCACCATCTCCTCTCAAAACCCTAGTTCATCTCTTGTATCCAATCTTGTATCAAAACCACAAATTAGTACCTGTGGGTTGCTAGTAGTGTTGATTACTCCTTGTAGTTGATGCTATTTGCTTTACTTGGTGGAAGATCATATGTTCAGATCCTTAATGCATATTAATACTCCTCTGATCATCAACATGAATATGCTTTGTGAGTAGTTACGTTTGTTCCTGAGGACATGGGTGAAGTCTTGCTATTAGTAGTCATGTGAATTTGGTATTCATTCGATATTTTGATGAGATGTATGTTGTCTCTCCTCTAGTGGTGTTATGTGAACATCGACTACATGAAAACTTCACCATTATTTGGGCCTAGAGGAAGGCATTGGGAAGTGATAAGTAGATTATGGGTTGCTAGAGTGACAAAAGCTTAAACCCTAGTTTATGCGTTGCTTCGTAAGGGGCTGATATGGATCCACTAGTTTCATGCTATGGTTAGGTTTACCTTAATACTTCTTTTGTAGTTGCGGATGCTTGCAATAGGGGTTAATCATAAGTGGGATGCTTGTCCAAGAAAGGGCAGTACCCAACCACCGGTCCACCCACATATCAAATTATCAAAGTACAGAACGTGAATCATATGAGCGTGATGAAAACTAGCTTGATGATAATTCCCATGTGTTCTCAGGAGAGCTTTTCTCATTATAAGAAATTTTCCAGGCTTGTCCTTTGCTACAAAAATGATTGGGCCACCTTGCTGCACTCTATTTACTTTCATTGCTTGTTACCCATTACAAATTATCTTATCACAAAATTATTTGTTACCTACAATTTCAGTGCTTGCAGAGAATACCTTACTAAAAACCGCTTGTCATTTCCTTCTGCTCCTCATTGGGTTCGACACTCTTACTTATCTAAAGGACTACGATAGATCCCCTATACTTGTGGGTCATCAGCTACGTACGCTTTGACCAGGTGGGTCCCGACTGTCAGGGAGGATAAGAAGGCACTTCCTTGCGTGCGAAGTTATTGCTGGTGGGTCCCAGCTATCAGGGGGAGAATCATATATTTGCCCGTAATGTGGCCGCACTTCCTTGTGTGCAAAGATGTAGCTGGTGGGTCCCAGCACTCAGGTGGGAAACGTTTTTTCACGATATATGGAGGCCCGTCCAGTGGGTCCCTGTTGTCAGGTGGAGGAATAATTTTTTTACGCGTAATAGGGATGCACTTCCTTGCTGTGGCCGTGGACCCAGCTGTCAGCTTCTCCACGTAAGTACACTTCCGATGGAAGTCATTCCTTGACCACATTGACCACGCCGCACGGAGAGCACCAGGGTGGTGGACGACGGCGAGTCCTAGGAAGCGGACGATGCGGAGCCGGGGAAGACGCGACAGTGGATGCCCACGCGGAGAGGAGTATGAGGGTTGACTGGTTTGGCTGCTGTGTGAGGCTGTCATTGGGCAGAATAACAGGGGGTGTGGGTGAGTAGAGGGATGGCCTGGCCAGTGGTGGGAGTAGTAGGGGGTGGTGAGGCCTCCATGGTAGCACAGCCGACCACGGGAGGCATGAGCAGGCGACACGACCGGTGCTGGTTTGGGCGGCTAGAGCAAGAAGACGAGAGGTTGAAGAATTACTATGGCCGTTGGATCAACATCGTACGATCACTGGACCTAGAATCATTCATACTGACTAAGTTGACAAAGCCCTCCGTCCGCTTCAACTTAGTAGGCCCACAAGTCAGCCTCTCACTATGGTGGGTCCCAGCTAGTAGGGGGTATTCTTTTTCTTTGTGCGTAATAAGGAGGCACTTTCTTGCGTGTGAAGATATAGCTGGTTGGTCCGATCTGTCAATGGGAGGAACATTTTTTTCGCGAAATTCAGAGGCCCTTCCGGTGGGTCCCAACTGTCAGGTGGAGGAATCATTATTTTGTGCATAATAAGGAGGCACTTCCTTGCGTGCGGCCGTGGACCCATCTGCCAGCCTCTCCACGTATAGTTGAGGGAGTCCTAGACTAAGGGGTCCTTGGACAGCCGGACTATATACTTTGGTCGGACTGTTGGACTATGAAGATACAAGATAGAATACTTCATCCAGTGTCCGAATGGAACTCTCCTTTGCGTGGAAGGCAAGCTTGGCGATTCGGATATGTAGATTCCTTTCTCTGTAACCGACTTTGTACAACCCTAGCCCCTCCTGGTGTCTATATAAACCAGAGGGTTTAGACTTCTAGGTTGTAAGCCACAATAATCATAATCTCATAGGCTAGACTTCTAGGATTTAGCCATTACGATCTCGTGGTAGATCAACTCTTGTAATACTGATATTCATTGAGCAATCAAGCAGGAAGTAGGGTATTACCTCCATAGATAGGGCCCGAACCTGGGTAAACATTGTATCCCCCGCCTCCTGTTACCATTAGCCTTAGACGCACAGTTCGGGACCCCCTACTCGAGATCCGCCAGTTTTGACACTAACATTGGAGCTTTCATTGAGATTTCCGCTGTGTCTTCGAAGATAGGCTTGATGGCTCCATCAATCATCTACAACAATGCAGTCCAGGGGGAGATCTTCCTCCCCGGACAGATCTTCGTATTCGGCGGCTTCGTACTGCAAGACAACTTGTTTGGTCATCTAGAGCATATCGATACCTATGCCCCTAGCCATCAGGTCAGATTTGGAAGCCTGAATTTTGTGGCCGATATCCGCGGGGACTTGATCTTCGACGGATTCGAGCCCATGATGGCTGTCCACGGCCACCACGATGAACATGACCTAGATCTGTCATCTGGCCGCGCACATGAGGTAGCGCATGTGACCGCCCTGGCCTTAGAGCCGGAGCGGACTGCGTTGTCCGAAGACGGGAAGCTCAACCCCGCTGCGGAGGCCGCAGACTCAACGGCGATCGAACCGCACACAGACCCAACATCAGGCTGGGCCAGTATCACTGGAACCCCGGACTCGTCTACGGCCACGGGTTCCGGACCGCGTGCATCCGTGTCCATTGAACTTGATTGGGCTCCGGCCTTGGAGTTCAGCTCCGCGGACATTTTCCAGCACTCGCCTTTTGGCGACGTGTTAAGCTCATTAAGATATGTCTCCTTGTCGGGGGACTCCCGGCTGAACTATGTCTGGCTTGAATGGGAAGTGGATGATGAAGAAATTCATTCCCCACCCACCACCCACTTTATAGCCACTGTCGACGACTTAACCGTAATGCTTGACTATGACTCCGAAGACATCGATGGTATGGACGACGATGCTGGAGAGGATCAGGAACCACTGCCTATAGGGTGTTGGATAGCCACCTCCTCGTACGACATATACATGGTGGATACACCCAAAGAAAACAACGACAATGATGAAAACCCAGTCGAGAATAAACCTCCTGAGATACAGCCGAAGCACCGACATCAGCGACGCCGCTCTAAGCCACGCTGTAGTAAAAATAGCAATACCATCACAGAAGAGGACAACACTCCGGACGGTGCCAAAAACAATGAAGACCCAGTTGAGCCGACCTCCGAACAGGAGGAACGGGAGGATGGGTGAGTCAGCCCTGGTGAACAGGCCATGAACAAAGACTCGGAGGATAACAACTACCTTCCACTCTCCAAGGACAAGGTTAGCCTCGGTGACGAAGATTTCATCGTGCCTGAAGAGCCCGCCGAACAGGAACGCTTTAAGCATCAGCTAATTGCCACTGCAAGAAGCCTGAAAAAGAAGAAGCAGCAGCTTCAAGCTGATCAAGATCTGCTCAATGAAATATGGAATGATGTCCTAGCAGCCAAGGAATATGGCCTCGAGCACCCGACCAAAAGTTACCCGAAGCGCAAACTGCTACCACAGTTCGATGACGAGGCGCTGGAGCCCGTCCTACCAAGGTACAATGCGGCTGACCGACCACCACGTGGCCAGGACAAAGTGGCACCTCAAGCCAAACACCAGCCCACACTACCTCGCCGAACAAACAGAAGTACAACAGCTCAGGGATATACACATGACCTGCCACGCAATTTGGAAAAGAAAGCAGGTCAGACAAGATCAATCTATGGATAACGGGGACGTGCCTCGACGCGCGATGATGGCCATCTGGCTGAATGTGACAAACATAACCACGTCTGGGTCGAAAACCGCAGAGGAGCTCCATCTGAGCTACGTCATGACTTGGCTCGATATAGAGGCGCCGCACACCCCCTTTGCTTCACTGACGAAGTAATGGGACACAATTTCCCAGAAGGGTTTAAACCATAAATATTGAATCATATGATGGCACAACAGATCCCGCTGTGTGGATTGAGGACTTCCATCTCCACATTCATATGGCCCGCGGTGACGATCTTCATGCCATAAAATACCTCCTGCTCAAACTCAAGGGACCAGATAGATACTGGTTGAACAGTCTGCCCGAAAACTCCATTGGCGGCTGGGAGGAATTAGAGGACGCCTTCCTTGACAACTTCCTAGGCACATATGTCCGACCTCCGGATGCCGATGACCTAATTCACATAATCCAACAGCCCACAGAGTCAGCCAGGAAATTCTGGACTTGGTTCCTAACTAAAAAGAACCAGATCGTCGACTGTCCGGACGCCGAAACCCTAGCAGCCTTCAAACACAGCATCCACGACGAATGGCTAGCCAGACATCTCAGCTAGGAAAAACCGAAGTCCATGTTAGCCCTCACGGTGCTCATGACCCGCTTCTGTGTGGGCGAAGATAGCTGGCTAGCCCGTAGCAACAACAATACAAGCGAACCTGGCACCTCTGAAGCCAGAAACAGCAACGGCAAGCCCCGACGCAATAGACACAAGCGTCGAGACAACGGTGACAACACCAAAGACACGACGGTCAATGCCGGATTCAGTGGCTCCAAGTCCGGTCAGCAGAAGAAGCCATTCAAGAGAAATAACCCGGGCCCGTCCAGTCCGGACCGCATACTAGATCGACCATGCCAAATCCATGGCACTCCCGATAAACCAGCTAATCATACCAACAGAGAATGTTGGGTTTTCAAACAGGTCGGCAAGTTAAATGCCGGGAATAAGGAGAAAGGGTCACAAAGCGATGACGATGACGAGGAACCCGGGCCACCGAACACAGGGGGACAGAAGAAATTTCCCCCCAAGTCAAAATGGTGAACATGATATACGCCACTCATATCCCCAAGAGGGAGCACAAGCATGCACTCAGGGACGTCTAAGGGATGGAGCCAATCGCCCAAAAGTTCAACCCATGGTCCTCCTGTCTGATCACCTTCGATCACAGGGACCATCTGACCAGTATCAGTCATGGCGGTTCAGGCGCACTGGTCCTTGACCTAATTATCAATGGATTCCACCTCACGCGAGTCCTCGTGGATGGTGGCAGCAGCCTTAACCTGCTCCATTGGGATACAGTGCGCAAAATGGGTATCGATCCCTCAAGGATCAAGCCCACAAAAACCACCTTTAAAGGTGTCATACTAGGTGTAGAGGCCTGTTGTACGGGATCAATCACACTGGAAGTGGTCTTCGGATCCCCGGATAATTTTCGAAGCGAAGAGTTAATCTTCAATATCGTCCCCTTCCGCAGTGGCTATCATGCACTGCTCGGACGAACTGCATTCGCTCAATTCAATGCAGTGTCGCACTATGCCTACCTCAAGCTCAAGATGCCCGGACCACGCGGTGTTATCACAGTCAATGGAAACACGGAGCGCTCCCTCCGTACGGAGGAGCACACCGTGGCCCTTGCAGCAGAAGTAAAGAGTAGTCTTTTTAGATAGAACCTCAATTCGGCAGTAAAGCCCCCGGACACCGTCAAGAGAGTCTGGACTACTCTGCAGCAAGACGGTCCCGTTCGTCCAGAGCTTGACTAGCAATTTGACCTCCGTCCCAGTCCCAATCAAGCAATGACATTTGTGCCGTGCGTACATAACTATGCACTCAAAATACCATGGGCATGGATGGAGGCATAGCTAGGCCGTGGTCCACAATGTGGCTCAACCTCCCTTGGATCCTCATGCTTTTACCTTTTTCCTTTTTATTTCAGGTTTTTCTCTTCTCGAGGCTTTTCTGATAACCTGATCATCGGACCCATCACGGGACGGATACAGCAAGAAGGCAAGGGGCTTTGACGTACAAGGGAATCCCCAGGTGGTCTGTGCCAATGATCGTTATACCTGTTTTACATACCTGCACGCAGCTCGCTCTTGGACATGGCATGTCATATAGCCTTATTTTCTTATCGCATTACTCATACAAATACGCCTTGATATATCAATCAAA
Organism: Triticum aestivum; assembly: GCF_018294505.1. NCBI lineage: Eukaryota > Viridiplantae > Streptophyta > Magnoliopsida > Poales > Poaceae > Triticum > Triticum aestivum. The sequence continues at coordinate 348,267,736 of NC_057810.1, forward strand.
TTACAATGGAAAATAGTTTGCGGCTCAATATTTGTGGCGTCAGCTTATTACTTGATTCTTTCCTTGTCTTTGTATCTATTACTTATTCACACCCATACACTCTGGTACGTACTACTTCGCCAGGGGCTTCATCACGCCCCGTAATACGGCAATAAAGTCCGAACACTTTTACAGTACAGTTCGGCACCCCGAGCTTATAGCATTATATGCATCGGCTCCGAATCATGTCTTTGGTCAATAGTTGGGTTGCCCGGCTCCTTTGCTTACTACCTTATGTTCCGCTATATCGGCTAGGGTAGTAAAGGGAGAACTACTGCGGTTGTGTCCCGGTTCTTCCAGACGAGCACCTCAGTAGAGAAAGCCGAAAACTGACTGTCATGATGTGCTGAGAGATGGTCAGTTGTTCGAGAGGATTCAAATCCTTAGAGATTTTTTCCGCTTTATGCGAGGAATCTATTTTTGTCCGATTAGACATGTATAGTGCCCCAAGTTCGGTCTTCCAAACACCAGGGGCTGCGCCAAAACTTCCATTGTCAAACTCCTATGGCTAATGAGGGTGATAAAGCCATATAGTCCGATTGCCTTGTTCGTAGTGCTAAACACCTCCTTTAAGGACCAAAATGTGGAGTAAAGAGTGTTTAGATTTATCCTGAACACCCCCGTACTATCTACGTGGGGGCGGAAGCGGACGACTGGCCAACTCTCAGATTTTCATAAACAGCCAAACAGGAGGTAAAATTTTAAACTAACAGACATTATATTTCATGACGGGTCTGTTTAATATTATAGGACAGGATAACATGAGTGCGTTCATGGGAATATGACATCCTTAGCACATTTCTCCGCCACAAGGTGGGATCCCTCCAGGACACTGTCAAAATAAATCCTGGGTCGGCGGTTCCCCTTGCCCTCAGGCGGCCCCTCAGTCATCAGCTTCTTGGCATCCATCTTTGCCCAGTGCACCTTGGTGCGGGCAAAGTCCATTCGCGCACCTTCAATGCAGACCGACCGCTTTATGGCTTCAAGCCGAGGGCAAGCACTGACAAGCCGTTTCACGAGTCTGAAGTAGCTACTGGGCATGGGCTCGGCGGGCCATAGCCGGACTATTAAGTCCTGCATGGCTAGTTTGGCCGCTTTATGCTGCTTGGCCAGCTGTTTTAGCTGGTCACTAAAGGGCACTAGAAGTTCTGGTCCAAGGTATTGAGACCGGAATAGTTTCTCCGTAGGGCTCCCTTCTTCGGCTCGATAAAATTCTGCAGCATCTGATATGCTGCGCGGCAGATCCGCAAATGCCCCTGGAGAGCTCCAAAACTGGGTAAGTAAAAGGAATGTTTCCTTCACATATGTGCTTTGCATAATGAAAGCCTTACCCGCCATAATCTTCTTGGCCACCTGGATCTCCTAGAGGGCGCCCCGGGCTTCGGCTCGGGCATCTTGTGCACTCTGGCGGGCCTTGGCAAGTTCAGACTCTTGAGTCTTAAAATCACGCTCCAAGGACTTGTACTTCTTGACGGTGTCCTGCAGCTCTTGCTGGACCTCGTTGACCCGGGACTCCTGTTTTTCATGCACGGTGAGTTCCTTGGTCGCTTTGTCCTCGGCCTCATCTAACGCCTTCTTGAGGGTCGCCACCTCGGTCGTGTCCCCTAATAAAGTTCATGACATTTTAGTCAGCACGAACCATTCATCCTTACAAAATATACGCGCAGGTTAACTACATACCTTTGCTTTTCTCCAGCTGCTTCTTCACGTGGCCGAGCTCTTGCTCGGCCCGCTCCAGATTTTGCTTCAGTCTGGAGACTTCCGTAGTATGAGTGGCAGCAGCTAGCAGCGATGCCTGCTTATTCACATAGACATATTATGTTAGACTCCTGCGAGAATTGGTTGATCCTCTGTTCGGCTTTTCTTTCCGGACACCGGACAGAGTATCATGGGCTACTGTCTATACTGTGACATTCTTTTGCTAATTACATTGCATACCTCAAAGCCTGTTAGAAGGCTAGTGCAGGCTTCGGTCAGTCCGCTTTTCGCAGACTGGACCCTCTCAATCACCGTACCCACGATGGAAGCGCCTTGCAGCGCCTCTAGCAATCTATCTGGTGCCTCTGGATGGACAAAGGTCACCGGTGGAGTTGGCTCATTCCCCTCTTTTGAAAGAGGCAGCCTACCTGAGTCTGGAGCCACATGGGCCTCCGGAGCTATATTCGGCAGGGGGCCGAATTGGATATGGCCCCCATCATCGGTATTCATAGGGGTCTGTCCCCCCATGTGTCCGGCAACCAGGGTTTTTCCCTCCGGCTCCAGCTGGACGGCCTCCTGAGCCTCTCCCTAGCCTGGGATCCTTCAAGACAGCACCTCAGTGGTGTCCGCGTTCTTGGGGGAGGAGGCTGTCGGAAGGGATGTGTTGTTCATCGCCGACGGGTCTAGCGACCCCTCCGAAGAGGAGGACAGCGCGATGTTGGACTGGGCCGGGCTGCAAGTGCATGATCCAGCACATTAAAAACAATAAAGTAAAAATGTTGGATATATTACTATGTCCGGACACTTACGAGTTGGCTAGGGGCTTGACCCTGGGCTCCCACTCCCCGCCACTATTGGTGGCCGCTGCGGAGTTGTCCAGAAGGGAAGTTTTCCCCTTCTTAGACGCCTTAGCCTCCCTGTGTGTGGAGTCCTTCCTCTTATTTCTCCCCCCAGCAGGGGGATGGATTTCTTCTTCCTCCTCCTCTTCCTCGTCGTCTTCGGTCGAGGAGTGTGTCTTGGCGTCTTCGGACGTCACATCCGAAGTGCCCTTGCGACAGAGACCACTTCTGGTCCCCGGGGCCTACTTTTTGGTCTTCTTCTCCAGCACCTCATAAGGTGCCGGAAACAGCATCTTCGTCAGAAGAGGGGTTTCTGGATTCGGGTAGCGGACCCGGATAGTTAAGCCGCTCCGCTATCTCTATCCAGGCCTGAAAAAATCAGTAGGGAGGCTCAGATTCCTCCCTCAAATATGCCAGTAAAGGGTTTACCTTGAAAACATGATAGAACTTACCGGATTAGCCCGACATCTTAAGCTAAGCCCACGATCCTTGGTCGTGGGCGGTGGTACTTTGCCAGCCTTGAAGAGCACCTTCCAGACGTCTTCGTGCGTCGAGCCGAAGAGCTCCAGCAGCGTCTGGTGCTTGGCCGGGTCGAACTCCCACAAATTGCAAGTCCGGAGCGGCACGGAAGGATCCGGCGGATGAGCATAACCTGGACCATGTTGACAAGTTTGTTTCTCTTGCTTATCATGTTCTGGACACACATCTGGAGCCCCGTTAGCTCGTCCTAAGAGCCCCAGGCCAGGCCCTTCTCTTGCCAGGAGGTAAGCCTCATTGGGACTCTGGATCGGAATTCGGGGGCCACTGCCCAGTTGGTGTCGCCCGGCTCGGTGATGTAGAACCACCCCGATTGCCACCCCTTTGGGCCAGGTGACATTTGGCATCTTGCCCACCATGGCGGCTCCGCACTCCGCTTGTTGACCGCTCACCACCTTTGGCTTCACATTGAAGGTCTTCATCCATAGGCCGAAGTGAGGTGGGATGCAGAGGAAGGCCTCGCACACGACAATAAATGCCGAGATGTTGAGGATGGATTTGGGGCCAAATCATGGAAGTCTAGCCCATAGTAAAACATCAGTCCACGGACGAATGGGTGGAGGGGGAATCCCAGCCCGCGGACAAGTGGGTGCGAAACACCACCCTTTCCTGGGGCTCCAGGGTAGGGACGATCTGTCCCTTGGCCAGAAGTCGGTGAACGATCTCCTTGGCCAAGTACCCGGCTTCCCGGAGCTCCTTGATGTCCTTATTCTTGATGGAGGAGGCCATCCAATTGCCTCCAGCTCCGGATCCTGACATGATTGGAGGGCTTTTTTGGGGGGATAAGGTGAGAGCTTGGGCACTGGAGCTCGAGAATGGATGGGCAGAGGAAGGAGAAGGCGTGGGTGAACGAGGATGAATCTGTATCCCCTTATAAAAATAGTAAAAGTCATGCGCCTCCCCCTCGCCTTAAAATCCGCTTATTCCCCAAGCGCCATGCAGATGGCACAGTTGGGTTACCCATGCCCATATTGATGAGAATCCCGTGATAAGGGGACATGATCTCTGCTTAGACAAGACCTGCTAGTGAAACCGCACCTTGAAATACGGAGCGGCAGGCTAAAAAATGGTTCGGATAATTACCGTGCAGTGGCATGATGTCACGCTATGAAAAGTTGTCAGTGGATTGGACTCGTGAAATATTATACTCTCTACGGTTGTATGTGGTACTTGTTTTGCAGAGCCGGACACGTTTCTATGTTCAGAGGGCTATGTTGGAGTATTCGGAGAAGGAACCCGCCTTGCAATGCAAAAGACAATTTGCGGGCCGGACTCATCGTTATTGAAGCCTGGTTCAGGGGCTACTGAGGGAGTGCTGGACTAAGGGGTCCTCGGATAGCCGGACTATATTCTTTGGTCGGACTGTTGGACTATGAAGATACAAGATAGAAGACTTCGTCCCGTGTCCGGATGGGACTCTCCTTTGCGTGGAAGGCAAGCTTGGCTATTCTGATATGTAGATTCCTTTCTCTGTAACCGACTTTTTACAACCCTAGCCCCTCCCAGTGTCTATATAAACTGGAGGGTTTATACTTCTAGGGTTTAAGCCACAATAATCATAATCTCATAGGCTAGACTTCTAGGGTTTAACCATTATGATCTCGTGGTAGATCAACTCTTGTAATACTCATATTCATCAAGATCAATCAAGCAGGAAGTAGGGTATTACCTCCATAGAGAGGGTCCGAACCTGGGTAAACATTGTGTCCCCCACCTCCTATTACCATTAGCCTTAGACGCACAGTTCAGGACCCCCTACCCGAGATCCGCCAGTTTTGACACCGACAATAGTCGTCTTATGATGGATGTCATTCGTTGACCATGTCGCCGAGCGAACCAGGGCGGTGGATGACGGCAAGTCCCGAGACTGGAACAACCCGGAGAAGCCGCATTGTTTTTGCGTAATAAGGAGGCACTTGCTTGTGTGGTCCCTACTATCAGACTCTCCACCTACATCCCTCTTCCGATGGTTGTTGTTTGTTGACCATGTTGACCACGCCGCACCGTGTGCACAAACGTGGTGGACGAGGGCGAGGCCCAGGAAGGGAACAACCCGGAGCTGGCGAACCCACAACAGCGGATGCCCACACTGAGGGGATTATGAGGGTTGTCTGGTCGGCTGTGGGGTGACGCTGGCGTCGCCGGAAAATAACAGGATGTGCGGGTGGGTAGAGGCATGGCATGGCGGCAGCCCAGCCGGCCACGGGAGGAGGGAGCAGGTAGTCCCGCCGGCACTGGTTTGGGCGGCTGGGGTAGGAAGATCATAGATTGAAGAAGCACGGCGGCCGTTGGATGGACATCCAACAGTCACTTCTCTGTCTTGACTAAGTAACAAAGCCTTGCATACGTGTCAAATTTTTTTGGAGGACAGCGTCATCGTCAACCAAGTAGGCCCGAATGTTAGCTTCCAATTCTGTGGAAAACTGCATACGGCCCATTAGCCATTATTTTCAACAATTTACAGCCCATTTGCTAATTCTTAAGGATATTTTGAAGCCCATATTCTTTCTATTAGCATTATAGACCATATTTTGGGCACTGCTAAAAATTCAAGGAAATTTTGCATATTTCGGTGGGGTCCGAACTCTTTTTATCACGAAATTTCGTGTCATATTTTTAAAAACTTATATCAAAATAAAATTCAAAAAAATCTCCACAAAAAATGATTGAAATTTAAAATCTTGACTAGCAAGATGCCCGTGCGTTGCATGGAACATCAAGATGCATTTGTATGAGTAGTTTATCTTGTGGGAGAAAAGGATGAACGTGGGAAGGCCTTATCTGCAAATGTGGAGGGGAGTGCGGGTAAATTGTCATAGTTTCCTTCCTATCCGTTAGATATAGGTCGGATGGCCTATACTACAGGATGGCACGCACACCATCATCACCAACTCTATTTTTATAATAGTAGAGATAGAGATACAGAACCCCGCGTGGATTGCGAGAAACCCACTCCGACCACACACGTCCATTCAGGAGCAGGACGCCTGCCAAGCTCCTCCTTCCACCATTTTCTGCTTTTTATAAGAGTAGAGAAATCCAGAAAAAACAATATTTGAATGTAATTGTCGGTTGGCTTTGGTTTCAAAATTTATAGCCCATTTCTTACTACCTATAGCCCATTTTCTGGGGAAGCCCATTTCTTACTACTTACATCCCTCCTTGTCTTGAAAGATTTGCAGCCCAGCAGGCCTGAGCAAAGCAAGTACGCCTCGGTTGGGTATTCCCCAAAAAAACTGAGCTAGTCATTTCAGAAAGAAAAAATATATCAACTGGGCTCATCATGTGCTTAAATAAAGGCGTAAGCATGGGCTAGATAGGCCACAGCCCCCGCGCAACCAGCACTTGAGCTCCATCTCTAAAACTATAAAACAACTGGGCAAGCTACTGGGTCCCTCGTGTTATCCGCTTGTTGTGTAATTTTCTCGTTTATTGACTACATTGATAATGGCATGGGATCTAGTTGTCAAACAATTAGGAGGAAGTTTTTTGGCTTGTAATAATGAGACACCTACTTGCGTAATGCAATGACCCTGGTGGGTCCCTACTGTCAGCCTCTCCACGTACAGTCATCTCTTGATTCCTCTAGTTTCTTGACCATGTTGACAATGCCATACGGCGGCAGGCACATCGAGTGATCCAAGGCGGAGAACGGTGGCGAGGCCTCGGACTGGAACGAACAGGAGTCGTGGAAGATGCAGCAGTGTAGTGGCAGGCAAAGGGGAGTACGAGCAGTAGCGGAGCTAGGTTCAGCCTATGTCCCAGGTAAGAAATAAAAATATAGTGAACTACAGTGTCATTTGTGCTACAGTATGCTACAGTTAAGAAAGAAAAAATCCACCACGCCAGTGTCAAGATCATCAAGATATGATACACCATGTTTGCGCTATGCAGCGAGAAAAGAAGTTGCACATTGTTGTGCTCCTTTGGGACTGGTGGAGGTCAAGGAACAAAGCCAATGCAGTTGAAGTACAGAAGACGACAGCAGAAATCAGTTCTTTCATCACAAAACACTTGACTGATTTCACTTCGGTGAACATTCAGAAAACGCCCCAGCCGCAACAACCCTAGGTATGGATCCCACTAGCTAGAAACTTGATCAAGATCAATATGGATGCTGCTTTTCATGTGGAGTCTGAGACTGGTAGGTGGGGTTTCGTTGCGAGAGACGAAACTGGCGATTTCCTAGCGGCTGCTACTGGCAAGATGAACCATGTATGATCTGTAGTGCATACGGAAGTGATCGCTTGTATGCAAGCTATTGAAGGGCAAGCTGACCTGGGTGCACAATGTATCAGTTTTGAATCGGACCATTTGACAATGATTTCTGCACTTAAAGGGCGGGACTATGACGCTGTGAAGCTGGGAGTTCTCTTCAGAGAAGAAAGAAGCCTGTGCCATGCCTCTTTTGTTTTATTTGAATTCATGTTTTGTCCCCGGAACTGTAACCATGTGGTGCATGCTTTGGCCCAGTTTGCTATGGGTGTTGCTGAACCCCTCCATGTGTGGACGAATGTTGCCCCAAACTTTGTTTCTGTCTTGGTGAATGCTGATATGGCTTCCCATGTTTAAGTGGATTATAATTTGTTCCCTCTCAAAAAAATCCACCACACCCCAGGCGAAGGCCATGGCTGCCTGGGGCCTAGAACCGCCTTTGAGTACAAGGGGAACAACATGTAACTCAAGCTTACAAACGGTACAAAGAGCCCAAGGATTAATTGTTCACCAAATTTAGACAAAAACTAGATTTAACATGGCAATAACATCTAACCCAACCACTCTTTTTCGCAGTCACAAACAAATTGATCGGTCTGTTCCATAAAATCAAGATCCTGTGCAAAAAAATCTATTGGAGGATGACTACAAGTTGTGGTAAATAGAAGCCGAGCAAGTTCAGAAGCCCATTTGCCCACCTAAAACTTCTTTGTTCGCTATTCAACATGTCCGTCTGTGAGAAATCTCTTGTTGAAAAACTTAAGCCTCATGGACAATAGTAACCTCGCATTCAACGGGAAGAATGTGAGAAAGCTTCTGTTGCCTGGTTGGATGCATATCCTTCCATCATTATTGTCCTCAAACGAATGTCATGAGAACTCAGAAAATCCTGGTGCTTATTATGCCACCAATTGGTTATATTTTTTTCTCCATGTGTTAGTGCCTAAGTATACATGAAGATTGAAAACTGTTAAGGTCTGAAAAAAGAGCATGTCGAAAGAGAGACAGTTGAACGGTTAATTCTAGTACAATATATATGGGCTTTCAATGTGCATAAAATCATCACCTCTATATATAAATTCTCCAGACATCGAAAGCATCATAGCAAGCCAAAAATTACATTGAGATCATAACTAAACATTTTGATATATAAGATCTTGACAGAATCCAGCAGCATTGATAGGCTATCCATGGATGAACTCTTCATTCAGCATATAACATAATATTAGTACCCAAAGTGTACTCCAAGATGATATAAAACTTATGCGCACAAATGAAAATGAAGCTTATGATTACAAATGTATAGATGATAATATACGGTACCTGAAAAAGTGAGGAGCCAAACACCAACTTGTCCTGATCATTAAACAGCTCATGAATTACACCCAAGGTCTCCAGTTTGGGCGTAGAGATGATAGTTATTTGCGAAGGTTTATAACAATTATCAAGGAGCAACCTTTGAAGTGAAGGGGCATCTTCGATGATGAGCTGCTATCCTTCAAAACAAATTCCAATGCTTTTAAGGTGAGGCGACTTTATTTGGAGACAACTGATTGGGATTTCTATTCCCAAAACAACCAGCAAGCGCTCCAGGGCAGGGCAATTGGAGTGGATGATGCTATGCAGTGAGGCCTACGACAGATAAACCACCACAAGCGAAAGTTTTTTTAGCAGTGGGAGTCAAAGCATTTGTACCAGATTGTCTAGTAGATGGCACCGGAGTGAAGGTGGCGTGTGGAGAGAGAGGAGGAAAACCACGAGATGGACAAAGGTGGTGTGGGCACAAATTCTTGGTGTTCGGTTTGTGCTAAACTTTTGTGGTAATCGTAGAACTCAAACTGCTAGAGTTTTTGAATTCAGGGGATGTCATCCACCGTGCAGGGTATGGACAGCAGGTAGCGTGTCAGGATGTAGAGGCGTTGGACGGGGCCCTGCTGGTGAGAGGAAACAATGGCTCTGACGAGATCAAATTCAGGAAGCACATATATCTGACGACAGTCGAGATTGAGGGGCGCGGTGCGCCATAGAGGGCACCACCGAGTTGAGAGGACTTGTGTGCGGCAGCAATCCTTGGTGGGGAGAAGCGAGATGATCTCCCCAAGGATGTCATCCGGGAGATCGTTGATGCAATCAAACGGAGATTCTACGGGTTCCTCAGATCCGGGTGGGGGAGGGCGGCTCGCCGCTTCTCCCCGTGCTGCCAGGTGCAAGATCTACAACCAGCGTCGCTGCGGGCGAAAGCCTCATCTTCTTGGCCCTCAGGCCATCTGACTCCATTTTGGGGATCGCGCCGAGCTCACGGTTTTGAGTAGAGTAGCCAGAGACGATCCTAGTGGCAGTGCGAGTGGGGAAGAAGGAGGGCTGGGGTTTTCTGTAGGAGTGGAAGAAGAGGAGAAGCTGTTTTCTATATGAGTGAGGAAGAAGGTGAGCGCGGGTTTTCTGTACGAGTGAGGAAGATAGGGTGCGGGGGGCGGGGGGGATTGTGGGGCGACGGAAGCGGGAGAGTCCAGTGAGCTATTGTATAACTGGAAGCGAGGAGGAAGGAGGTTTTTTCTAGGATCACCCCCTCTTTAAGAAATTCCTCGCAAAAGAACAAATGGGCTTTAAGATGGATAGGCTTTTGTATCGGCCTAGTCGGCTTCCCGTGTTTTGTACTGGAGGCCCTTAACACTAGAGGCAGTCCATTAGAGAAACTCTCCAGCTTATTGCCTATTCAAAAGAAAAAAGAGACGACTCTATCTTAATTATGGCTCCTCAACTGTAACATTTTTCAACTTAAAAAAAGTTATTGCTCCTTTTCGAGCCGGCTTGGCATCCACAAAATTAGAGGATTGTGTACTGCATGTAGACACTCACACTGGTCGTAGCGCGGCAAAATGAGGGGTCAAATAACATGCCAACAATATACATAGATTGTAAAGGTTGACACACTAACATTCAAAATAAGCTTCACAAGATACTGTATGCATACTAGCTAACATTCACAAGCACTTAAGTTCAGCAAGTTTACGCATCTAAATGATTCACAAGACTATAACAAAGACAAAGCTGTGAGAAGGTGTAGAAATAAAGAAAAAATGACCGATGCTTCTCTGAGCAAAGGGCCTCCCTACGCACGCATTAATTTCTTGGGCGTGCTTCTTTCTGCTCAATGTTGCTTGCGCTTTGAGAATGTTGGCTCATCTTGCAATTTACGTTAACACATTGCAGCAAACAGAGGAGGCAATAGAGATCACTCAACATCAGGCCATTTTGTGCTGTCCACTGAAATCATCTTCGTTGTCATGAATGTGAAAAGATAGGAAAGTGTTGTACTTAAATGGTGTCGCAAAACAGTAGCACATATCAATAGCTCGGCATGACAAAACATGATCATCTGGATGAAGGGTATACTGACCTGCCTGAGGAAGACTATGCATAACTATATAGGTGGTTAGTTGATTTCCACCTTGGGATCTCCTATGATGGCACGGAGGAAATTATATCCAATCGATGAGCGCAATTACTTCCGTGTGGCTGTAGAATATTTGTCTGACAAACCCCGATATCTTTTTTGTGCAGTTCCACCAAAATAATGCACCGCCATTTGCACGAACCCTACTCGCCGGCCAGGCCATCAATGACTCGACCCTTTTATCTTCCGTTGACGGTACGACTGCAGTGCTTGTTTGCTCCTTCACACATGACAGGCTCATTCCACACTGCAAACATAAGTCAGCGTATGAATAAGCTTATTTCATCTTACGTTAGTCATTCTACTCCCTTCATTTCTTTTTAGTCTGCATATAAAGTTTGTAAAGTTTGGAGAAAAAAATATCAACATCTACAATACTAAGGATATATGTTATGAAAATTAATTTCATCATACATCCAATAGTATTGATTCCATAGTGTGAGTGTTGATATATTTTCCTACAAAGCTAGTCAAACTTAACAAAGTTTGACTTGACCAAATCTTATATGCAAACTAAAAAGAAACAGAGGGAGTACCTAGTTACGAATGTAGAAATACCTGGAGCACCGTGAGGTCAGCTGACAGCAGGTTACACTAAAATCAACATCCGCGACGACTTCTTTCTTAGCCTGCATGGCGTGGCTATGTGCGCTCCAACGGTGGATGGCGCAGTCGTAGGCACTAGAAGCGATGTACAACATGGCAGCGTCGAGATCAGCAACAATGCCCGTGCCGCCGTGCTCACCGACAAGCCGGTGTGGAGCAAGTCGGCACTCTTCCTCGAGCTGTATTGGAGCGGCCAGCTACGGAACCACGCGTTGGCTTAGTGCCGCAAATGCCTCCGAGGTGCTAGGCGAGGTCGATGGAGCATCGCGCTGCCTCGCTCATAACTGTCGGGCTCGGTGGGCCACCCAAACAGCTATTACGTCGGAGAACTACTCATCCTGCTCGTCGGATGCCGCCGAAAGAGTCGAGAAAATGGTGGAAGGATAAGCTTGGCCGGCGTCCTGCTCCTGAACAGACGTGTGTGGCCGGAGTGGGTTTCTCGCATTCCACGCAGGTTTCTCTATCTCTACTCTTATAAAAAATAGAGTTGGTGATGATGGTGTGCCTACCATCCTGTAATATAGGCCATCCGATTTATGTCTGACGGATAGGAAGGAAACAATGGCAATTTTGAAAAAACATACCCACACCCCTCTCCACATTTGCAAATAAGGCCTTCCCTCACTCATCCTTTTCTCCCACAAGATAAACTACTCATACAAATGCATCTTGATGTTCCGTGCAACGCTTGGGCATCTTGCTAGTAAATGTAGGTTTTTGAATGCGGCGAGTAGGCGGGTACAGCTGGGAGTGCAGTGGGCGGCGCCCTCAGCTAGTGCGCCGCTTCAAATAGCGGACGCAGTGTGAGGTTGCGTCCGCCCTTACCCCCTTGACTATGGACCTTGACCGTGTACGTCCGGCTTTGAGGACAACATTATCTTGACAGTGTATGTCACCTTGTGTCCAGATCTGAGATGCCATGTGTACCAAATGAATGACTCCAAGTTCGACCACCAGGATGCTAGGTGCGAGCCGAGGAACACTGTTGGAGAGACCCCCTTATAATTTTCCTACATTTGTCGTTTGATTCATAATATAGAATGTTATAGGATTTTTTTCCTATGTAATCATGTTTTAATTGGCAATCTAGCATCCACTGCAACTTTTTTTCACTTCCTTTGTTCCTACGAAGAGAGTACTTGCTCTAAATGATGTGCATCTGCAAGAGCCCTATATTAAGTAACCATGCTCTAAAAAGGTGGACCAGCTTTGGCTATAGTACACTACTGTACTAGGGTAGTAGGTGACCTTGCGCTTGGCTCTTCTCCTGTTCCGAAAGTCAGACAATAATGATGGTACTACAGTAGTACTTTTGGCAATCTGACACCAAATGAACTGCTGCACGTCCACCGCTTGTAAGAAAAAGTTTCTCCTCGTGCTGTGAGCCATCACGCATGCGTTGGCGAGGGAGAAGGCATAGTAAGCAAGCTTCTCGTCGAGTTGACGGGACACAACAAATTTATTTAGTACTCTCTCCAGAAAGGGCCGACCATGTCCATGGCTACCATCCCGTGCTCCACCATTGAGTACATGCACTATTCATGTGCCATCGAGGAGAAAAATTATTGTGTAGTACTAGGTGCCATCGAAGTGCACGACTCACTTGTGCATTGCTTATCTCCATATTCTTGCATGACACGTCCACCTTGACGCTAGATGCCCCGCGTGTCGGCAAAAGGATGAACAAAGCTCACGTATTAAACAAAAGAGTGGAAGAACATAGATTCTCGACGACCGAGAAGGAGCAACGAACCTCGCAGTGGAGCATTTGCACTCATAATATTTTATATTATTTAGCGATATAAAATCAACCAAGTCTCTCAACGTTCCTATACCATTCTATAGTGTGAGAATAACTTTGAATGTAAGCCATTGATTCACTCAATCCAATGGTCATAGTTGGAAAATCCAAATAAAACTAAGCATTGGATCAACTCTTTTAGCCCTCAGATTGTTGCCACCTTGCACATGTTGCTGCAATGCAGAAACTACCGCGCCATCCGGTGAACCATCCCGAACACAGTGTCATAGAGATTTACAGGGCACGTGCTCATGAAACATGTGGGTTCAAAACTTCACATGTTGTCATAGTCAGCTTGCCCATTTCTTTTCTTTACTTTTCTATAAGAAGTACTCCCTTTGTAAACTAATATAAAGAGTTTTAGATCGGTACTTTAGTGATCTAGACACTCTTAGAGGGAGTACAAGCCTGCCCTATACGTGAACAAATCTTGGTTGCTGCACTTACGTACGTGGCAGGACATGGTGTCCAATCTCCATTTAGTTCCTAATTATGTGTTACCAAAGAAAACACGTGGTTCATTTCTAAATTAAATTAGTCAAAACCAGCATGGAGCTAATCAGTCACATTGAACACTCTTTTCTACTGGCAAAAAATGATCATTTTGTTCTGATATATTTGCAAAAAGATATATTCAAAATCTCGCATGTTATTCTCAACTACCCAAATGTTGATTTATTACTAATTTGAGCATGCACAGTGCTTGATAAGACAGTTTTATCTTAAGACTGTCAAGTAATCTAGAGGAGACATCAAAATATGTTGTAGTGGGTTAATTTTAGTCTTATCTTTGATAATGCGATATTTCTAAATATTTGTTGAGGCATAATGTTGGTAATAGGTCATCTATTAATCAAGAGAAGACATGCATTTTCTTATGGTCTCTCTCATCCACCTCATCATTTATCCTACATGGTAGTCCAATGATAATACCATTACAAACACGTAAAACTGGTTACCATTATTTTTGTAAGTTGGTTGTAATGTTACCTGCAATTAAATAATAAAAATGTGTAATAAGGTGTAACAACATCTCTATATCATTGGGAAAAACATCAATAGGTTTGGCATGTGTATTTTGATTAGGTATATGTTTCTGTATGATAATTGACGTGCAATGCTGAAACACATCATACATCGCCCACCTCACGCATTCACCATATTCCTCGGCCTCCGTGCGACACCTAGTTATAGTATATATCCAGCAGCCATATTGCTTCTCGATCCTCGTCCTTATAGCGAGCTGACTGTACCTTATTATAATTGCTCTTTGAGCAAATGACCTCCCTAAGCCCGCATTAATTTCTTGGGTAGGCTTCTTTCTACTCAATGTTGCGTGCACTTTGAGCATGTTGGCAACTCCACTGCTAGCTTGCTGGCTCATCTTGAAATTGACACGGACGCATTGCATCACTCCTGCAAGGCCCAGAGGATAATTTGAGAACAAGTACACAGAGGTTAATTTGACATACATGAATAATAAGTTGACAGAAGTCATATCACTTTTTTTGAAACATGTGGTAAAGTAATGCGATAGACCTTAGATTAACATGGTCTGAAAAATGGCTCATCTTGCAATTGACACTGACACATTGCAACACTCCTGCAAAGCCCGGAGGTTAATTTGAGAACAAGTACACAAAGGTTAATTTGACATACATGACTTATAAGTTTCACAAAAATCATATCACTTTTTTTGGAAAACATTTAATTGCGTTGAATGTATATAATGCTCCGTCCTATTAGTTGAATTAACCTCGAGGCCCATGTTTTGGAAACATGTCGTAAAGTAACGGGATAGACCTTCATTCAAGCCAATCAACATGTGTTCAAAAAACAAAAAATATCAAAAAGTAACGACATAGACCTTCTTCAAGCCAATCAACATGTGTTCAAAAAACAAAAAATGTCAAAAATTAAAAAACAAGGACCTCGAGGTTAATTCAACTAAGATGATGGAGCACTATATACATTCAACGCAATTAAATGTTTACGCTGATCCATCAAATCAGTTAATTTATCATCGAACCCACTTCCCGTCCGGTCACCCATCTGATGAGTACTCCAGTCTCAGCACACTTGACTTGGGAGTTCTGTTAGATGAGCTATCGGTAGGGAAGCTGGCCCTTGCTGCTGTAGAATCCTTCTTTGCATCCTATATTGCGCACCCGGATAAACCGCCTATTGCCGCCCAATGGTTAATGCCACGCCCCCCGCGAATGTAGAAGCTTCCCTCCTTTGTCTAGCTGGTTCGCGCATTTCACCTATATTTTGCCGCCTGCCCAACTAGCCCACCTATACATCCGCTCACTTGTGATGACCCCAGAAGCTATCCGATCAGATTGTATGTTAAAAAAATCATGCAAACACGGCCGATTATATTGTGAGCAGGTGACCAAGCGCTTGGCTCTTCGCCTCTTCCGAAATATGAACAATGATGATGGTACTACAGTATATATGTACTTCTGGCAATCTGGCACCAAATGGCTGCTGCACGTCCACTGCTTGTACTATAAAGCCCACTATAAATGTAAGAAGAAGCTTCTCCTCGATTTGCGAGCAACCGCGCGCGCGTGGCCAAGGGAGAGGGCATAGCAAGCAAGCTTCTCGTCGTTCTACGAGTTGACGGGTGTCGGTGTCAAAACCGGTGGATCTCGGGTAGGGGGTCCCGATCTGTGCGTCAAGGCTGATGGTAACAAGAAGTAAGGGACACGGATGTTTACCCAGGTTCAGGCCCTCTCGATGGAGGTAAAACCATACTTCCTGCTTGATTAATATTGATGATATGGGTAATACAAGAGTAGATCTACCACGAGATCGTAGAGGCTAAACCCTAGGAGCTAGCCTATGATGGTATGAATGTAATTGTGATCGGCCTTCTAAGGACCAACCTCTCTAGTTTATATAGACATCGAAGAGGGCTAGGGTTTACAAGGAAGGAAATATAATATCCGGATCGCCAAGCTTGCCTTCCACACCAAGGAAAGTCCCATCCGGACACGGGCCGAAGTCTTGAGTCTTGTATCTTCACGCTTCAATAGTCCGAACGTTGTACACAGTCCGGCTATCTGGATACCCCCTAATCCAGGACTCCCTCAGTAGCCCCTAAACCAGGCTTCAATGACGATGAGTCCGGTGCGCAGAATTGTCTTCGGCATTACAAGGCGGGTTCCTCCTCCGAATACTCCAAAGTAATCATCGAACACTCAAATCGTGTCCGGATCTGAAAAAATGATCTTCGCATACCACCGTAGAGAGAATGATATTTCACAAATGCAATCTGCTGACAATTTTTCCTAATGACATGACACGTTATTATGATCGGATCCATTATTCGAACCGTTTCCACACAACAAGCTACCACGCATATCACGAGGCGGTTTCTGTGACACGTGTTGTCAAGGCAGAGATTGTGTCCCCTTATTACGGGATTCTCATCAATACGGGTATGGGTAACCTCACCACGCCATTAATCGTGGCGCTTGGGAAACAAGCGATTCCCAACGGGCAAGTGGGGAGGCGCACCGCTTCCGGCGCCTCTATAAAGGGATAAGATTCCACCATTTTCACCCACTCCTTATTCCTCCTTTGCCCACTCTTGCCCCCTCGAGCTCCAGCGACCAAGCCCAAGTCTTCCCCGCACAGCTAAACATGTCCGGAGCAGGAGGCAAGTGGGTGGCTTCTACCGTCCAGGAGAAGCACATCGCCAATCTTCGAGCGGCCGGATACTTGGTCGCGGACATAGCGCACCATCTACCGGACGTTGGGCAGGTCATTCCGACCCCAGGACCCCACGAGAGGGTCATATTCATCGCCCACTTCGTCTGTGGACTGGGATTTCCACTCCATCCCTTCGTCCGCAGGCGTATGTTCTACTACGGGCTAGATTTCCATGATCTAGCCCCGAATTTCGTCCTCAACATCTCGGCGTTCATCGTCGTGTGCGAGGCCTTCCTCCGCATCCGGCCTCACTTCGGCCTATGGCTGCAAACTATCTGCGTGAAGCCGAAGGTGGTAAGAGGCCAACAGGCAGAGTGCGGAGGGGCCATGGTGGGCCAAATGGCCAACGTCACATGGCTCGACGGCTCCTTTGTGGAGACCGTAAAAGGATGGCAATCGGGGTGGTTCTATATCACCGAGCCGCAAGGCGCCAACTGGGCGGCGGCCCCCGAGTTCCGATCCGGAGCCCCCATGCGGCTCACTTCCTGGGAGAGGAAGGGCCTGTCTTGGGCGACTCCGCGGAGCTGGCCGGACTCCAAACATGCGTCAAGAGAATGAAGGACAATAACATCAAGCTTGTCAACATGATCGAGGTCATGCTCGTTCGCCGAATCTTGCCTTGCCAGAGGCGGGCAGTCAATCTGTGGGAGTTCGTCCCCACCGAGCACCGGACTCTCCAGAGGCTCTATGACATGACGCACAAAGGTGCATGGAAGGAGCTACTCAAGGCCTCCGAAGTGCCTCCTCTGACATCCGAGGACCGCGAGCTTCACGCCGCACGGGCTCCTAGGCCGGTGAGTTCTTAGACCGACACCGGACCCAGTTCTTCCCGATATACTCACGGGAGTGCCTTAAGTAGTTGTGTATATTTATTTCAGGATTACGTGGAGACAGCGGAGCAGGTTTACTGCCCGGCTCTGCTGCCAGAAGACCCAGCACATGTTCTCCTGACTGAGATGCTGGTCCCGGCGCCGTACAAGGTGTCGGAGAAGAAGGCCGAGAAGAAGGCCCCGGGGATCCGAAAGGGTCTTCGGCGTAAGGTTGTGCCTGAAGCCTCGTCCGAAGATGATGAGGCGGACTCCTCCCACGAAGGGGAGGAGGAAGAAGAAGAATACGCCCAATCCAGAAAGTATGAGGGGTCCAGGGAGACGGACCCGGGGGCCGGAAAAGGTCCTCGGCGCAGGGCCGTCATTCCCGTGTCATCCGATGATGATGAGTCGGATTCCTCCAACGGAGGCGGGGGGAATGAGGAAGAGATCCTACCTTCCCCCACTAGGGGGGAGAAGAAGAGAAAAGCCACCCCAGGAGGGGAGGCCGGGGCCCCTTCCGGACTACTCCGTCACGGCCGCTCTCAGCAAGGAGGGGTGGCTGCCCTCTGGGAAGCCCGTAGCGCGATCGTAAGTTCTTGCACTCTATCATGACTTCACTTCACAGTTTTTGTATTTATAATGCCGAACATATGTGCAGTCCGGCCAGGGATCACCCCGAGGTATCCTCCTCCGGGTCCCTGAGCAATTCGGAGATGAATTCGCTCCCGACGACCACCACTCCTCAACCCGCGGACGACACGGAGGTGTTGTCCCAAAGGCTCCCAGAGCATGGGGAGGTGACTCTGGAGACGCCCCGAGGCAGGGTCCCAGAAGTCGGACACGCGGGGTTCAAGATCCCCATGGATCGTGTCGACGAGAGCCACGGCCATCCGGGCTCTTAGCCGAACACAATTCCGGAACCTTCGATGGTTCCGGACTCAGGCAGGCGACCCCTTGCTAAGGAGGGCGAGCCGTCTGTGTTGCGGACTTCTGTTGCGCATGAGGCGCCGGACGGTCTGCTGGAAGCGCTTTGCGGCGCTTCCCTGGATGAAGGGCACCGTACTCTTATGAGTACGATGATTCGGAAGGTTTCGTCCGCCAAGAGCGGACTAACCGAAGCTTGCACCAACCTCCTAACAGGCTTCGAGGTGAGTAATAAATATGTGCAAAATTACCACCCGATAGGTAGTAGCCCCTAATACTCTATTTGGCATTCGGAAAGAAAAGCCAAGCAGGGGGTCAATTAAAATCCGCAGGAGTCTAATCATAAGTGTTGTTTTGAATAAGCAGGATGTGCTGCTTGCTGCTGCTGCCTGTACTGCCGAGGTTCCCGATCTGAAACGGGACCTAGAGCAGGTGCAGGGAGAGCTCGACCTCACGAAGAGGCAGCTCTAAGAGAACAAGGGTAAGTAATTCCCCTTCTTATGTATTTTAAGGATAGGCAGAATTGGTGGGTCTAATAGTTAAGTGTCGTGACCGTGTAACAGGGGCCCCGCCGAAGTGGCGGCCCTGAAGAAGGCGCTGTCCGAGGCCGAAGACAAGGCGGCCTCGGAATGTAAGGAGCGCGAAAAGCAAAGTGCTAGGGTAGGTGAGGTACAGCAGGAGCTCTAGGACCTCGGCAAGAAATGCGAGTCCGTGGAGCATGATCTGAAGGCCAAAGAGGCCGAGCTTGTGAAGGCCCTTATGAGCTTAAAAGACGCCAAGGCCGAAGCCGAGAAAGCACAGCAGGAGATCCAGGAGGCCAAGAAGATAGCAGCGGGTAAGAAGTTCTTTATGCAAAGCTAACATGTGGAGGAGGCGTTTCTATTACTTACTCGAATCGGAACTCTCAGGGGCATTCGCACATCTGCCACGCAGCGTATCAGACGTTGCGGAGTTCTACCGTGCGCGGGAGGGGAACTCAACGGAGAAGTTGTTCTGGTCCCAGTATGCTGGGGCCGAACACCCGATGCCTCTGAGTGACCAACTGAAGCAATTGGTCAAACTCCACAGGGCGGCCGAACTCGCTATGAAAGGGTTCATAGTCCGAATGTGGCCTGGTGAGCTCGTGCCAGGTAGCTACTTCGGCCTGATCAAGCGGATGGTGGATGCCTGCTCGCGGCTTGAGGTGCTCAAGTGATCTGTGTGCATCAAGGGTGCCCGCCGGGCCCTTGCCCGCGTCAAAGTGCATTGGGGCAAGATGGATGCGGAGAAGCTAGTCAACGACGGACCGCCGGAGGGCAAGGCGCATCGCCATCCCGAGCTGTACTATGATGGCGTTAT
This sequence comes from Triticum aestivum, assembly GCF_018294505.1. Taxonomy (NCBI): domain Eukaryota; kingdom Viridiplantae; phylum Streptophyta; class Magnoliopsida; order Poales; family Poaceae; genus Triticum; species Triticum aestivum. Next base: position 348,287,716 of record NC_057810.1, read on the forward strand.
GAAGGGTGCTCGTCTCGTGGCTGACGAATCTACCAAGGACACCATTTTTGAATGAATTCGCTTCTTTCATGTTTGTATTGTAAGGACGAAGTTACTTGCGCTATGTAGCGCTTTTGTTATTTAAAATATTACCTTCTGTGCGGATGTTTATAAAATCCAGAAAGTAGGCCAGTCGTCGGCTTCCGCCCCGCGTGACTAGCACTGGGGTGTTCGTGGAAAACCCGGACACTCTTTATCCAAATGTTTGGTCCCTTAAGGAGGTGTCCAGTGCAGCGAACGAGGCAATCGGACTATGTGGCTTTATAACTTTCACTTAGCCATAGAAGCCTACAATTTTAAATTTTGGTGAAGCCCCTAGAATCCGGAAGGCCGAATTGGGGCGCTATATACGCGTTGGTCGGACAAAGCCGATTTATCGCCTAAAGCGGAAAATCTTTAAGGATTTTAGTACCTCTCGAACAGCAACCAGCTCTCGCCACATCATGCCGGTCAGTTTTCGGCTTTCTCTACTGAGGTGCTCGTCCGGAAGAACTGGGACACAATCGCAGTAGTTCTCCCGATGCTACCTTAGCCGATATAACGGAACGTAAGGCACCAAAACAAGGGAGCCGGGCTATCCCAACTGTAGACCCAAGACATGATTCGGAGCTGATGCATATAGTGCTATAAGTTCGGGGTGCCGCACTATTGAAAGTCTTCGGACTTTTAGTTGCCATATTACGGGGCGCCATAAGAAGCCCCTAGCAAACTGGCCGTACCAAGGTGTACGGATGCAGTACCAAATAAACATTTCTAAGAGAAAAATACTCAAATAAGGATGATAAGCTGATGCTATATATAATTTCCATTTGACGAAAAATACGTTTAAGCGTATGTTTACAATGGATGTATTAGGCAGAGATAAAAATAGGACTATTTGACATGTCCTATCCAGGGGCAAGCCGTGTGCAGGTAGATGAAGCAGGTATAATGATCGTAAATAGATTCCACCTGGGTATTTCCTTCTGCGCACAACGTCTGCTGCCTCCTTGGGTGTCTCTTCTATATGAGTCCGGCAATTCGGCTCTTCTGAGGACGCTGCCCTAACGCGGTGTCCTGAAAGGTAAAAGGGAAAGAGTATGAAGGTATTTAGCGGTTACCCGCATTATCAACTGAGTCGTTGATGCGCCTCCGCCTATGCCCAGGGTATCTTGAGTGCGTGGTTGTGTACGTGTGGTACGAATGCTGCTTTGGAAGGGCTTGAATGGAGGCCGGACTGCTATCATGATCTTGACATTCGTGTTGATCCTGTTGCGGGGTGCTCCGGACTCGTTTGACAGTGCTCGAAGTTGTCGCCGGATTGGTTTATCGGAGGAGGCCGCATTGTACTTCTGCCGCGAGGGCTGCCGTATGCTCTTCTGTTCGAAGCGAGCGGTCCATATTTCCGTTGACAGTGATGACCCCGCGCGGTCCCGGCATCTTGAGCTTGAGATATGCATAGTGTGGCACCGCATTGAATCTTGCGAATGCGGTTCGCCCGAGCAGTGCATGGTAGCCACTGCGGAAAGGGACGATGTCGAAGATCAGCTCTTCGCTCCTGAAGTTGTCAGGGGATCCAAAGACCACTTCCAATGTAATAGAGCCCATGCAGCGGGCCTCTACTCTAGGAATAACACCCTTAAAGGTGGTTTTGGTGGGCTTGATCCTTGAAGGATCAATGCCCATCTTGTGCACTGTGTCCTGATAAAGCAGGTTCAGGCTGCTGCCGCCGTCCATAAGGACACGCGTGAGGTGGAATCCGTCGATGATTGGGTCTAAGACCAATGCGGCTGAGCCACTGTGATGGATGCTGGTAGGGTGATCCCTACGGTCAAATGTGATCGGACAAGCTAACCATGGGTTGAACTTGGGGGCGACTGGCTCCATTGCATAGACATCCCGTAGTGCCCACTTCTGTTACCGCTTAGGGATATGGGTGGCGTAGATCATGTTGACCGTTTTCACCTGGGGGGATATTTCTTTTGCCCCCCCCCCCTCGTATTCGGATGCCGGGGCTCATCGTCATCGTCGCTGTGCAGCCCCTTGTCCTTGTTTTCGGTGTTTATCTTGCCGGCCTGTTTGAACACCCAGCAGTCTCTATTGGTGTGGTTGGCTGGTTTGTCCGGTGTGCCATGAATTTGGCACGAGCGCTCTAGTATGCGGTCCAGACTGGACGGTCCCTGATTATTTCTTTTGAATGGCTTTTTCCGCTGTCCGGATTTAGGTCCGCTGAATCCAGCGTTGACTGTCGTGTATTCCGTGCTGTCGTCGTTGTTCCATCTCTTATGTCTGTTGCGCCGTGGCTTGCCGTTAGCATCGCGGCCGTCCGAAGTGCCGGAATGTGGCGTGGTGCCGCTACGAGCCAACCAGCTATCCTCACCCGCACAAAAATGGGTCATTAGGGTTGTGAGAGCTGCCATAGACTTGGGTTTTTCCTGGCCGAGGTGTCGAGCGAGCCACTCATCACGGATATTATGCTTAAAAGCCGCCAGGGCTTCGGCGTCCGGACAGTCGACTATTTGGTTCTTTTTAGTGAGGAACCAAGTCCAGAATTTCCAGCTGACACTCCGGGCTGTTGAGTAATGTGGCTCAGGTCATCAGCGTCTGGTGGTCGCACATATGTGCCGCGGAAGTTGTCAAGGAATGCATCTTCCAGGTTTTCCCAACTGCCAATGGAATTTGCTGGCAAGCTGTTTAACCAGTGCCGGGCTGGCCCTTTGAGCTTAAGGGGGAGATACTTGATGGCGTGTAGATCATCTCCGCGGGCCATGTGAATGTGGAGAAGGAAATCTTCGATCCACACTGCGGGGTCTGTTGTGCCATCGTACGATTCGATGTTTACGGGTTTGAACCCTTCTGGGAATTCATGATCCATTACTTCATCCGTGAAGCAGAGGGGGTGTGCGGTGCCTCTATGCCGGGCTATGTGGCTACGCAGGTCGGATTGGTCTGGGTTGCTATGTTCGGCCCGGCCGGATTTGTTGATGATGTATCCGGCGTGATGGTCGTCATCGCGCGTTGGGGCACGCCCCCTCGATCCATAGATCGATCTTGGCTGTCCTGCTTTATTGTCCAGAATATCTTGCAGGTCGTGCATGTTGCCCTGAGCCGTCGTGTATCAGCGTGGGGGTGCGGGCTGGTATCCGGGCTGGTATCCCATTTTGTCCCATCCACGGGGTGGCCGGTCAGCCGTTTGGCATTCGAGTCCATATTCCTCGGCTGCCAGGACTTCAGTCCATCTATCTGTGAGCAGGTCTTGATCATCTTGTAGTTGCTGCTGCATCTTCTTCGGGCTCCTTGCAGTGGCTATAAGCCTACGCTTGAAGCGCTCCTACTCCATGGGATCCTCGGGTACGCCGAACTCATCGTCGCCGAGGCTGATCTCGTCTTCGGAGGGGGCATGTAGTTGTCCTCCTTCGGGTATGCATCTGTCGCCTATTCTTCTGGGATGACCTGCTCGTCTTCCTGTTCGGCCTGCTCAAAGGCGGGCTGATCAGGGTCATATTCTTATTCGGCGCCATCTGGATTATTTTCGCCTCCGGGGCCGGTGTTGCTATGGCGGGGCTTGGAGCGGCGCCAACGACGCCCCTTCTTCGCTTTTCTTCCCGAGGGGTTGTCCTCCGTTGCCTCATCGCCATTAGTTTCCTTTGGGGTGTCCACCATATATATATATATCATATGAGGAGGTGGCCGTCCACCGCCCAGTGAGCGGTGGCTCCTGGGATTCTCCTACATCGTCGTCCATACCGCCGATGTCTTCGGAGTCGAAGTCAAGCACGTCGGTTAGATCATCGATCGTGGCAATGAAGTGGGTGGTGGGTGGGCAAGAAATTCCGTTGTTGTCTGCTTCCCACTCGAGCCGGACATAGTTCGGCCCGGAGTCTCCTGACAAGGAGAGAGACTTCAATAAGTCCAGCAAGTCGCCAAAGGGCGAGTGCTGAAAAACGTCCGCCGCGGTGAACTCCATCACCGGAGCCCAACGAGGATCGGCGGGCTCGGGGGCGCATGGACTGGAACCTGCGTCCGGATATGAATCCGGGGACAGGTTCCCTCAGAGGTGAAACATGTGTTCGGCTCCATCGCCGATGAAGGTACGGCCTGCGGGGCGGGGTCCAGCCCTCCATCGTTAGGCGATATCCAAGGCTTCTGCCAGGATGATATCCCGAGCGACGTCTGACAGCAGGTCTAAGCCGTGCTCATCGCGACTGTTCGGCGCTTCTGGCACTGGCCCGAATCCGTCGAAGATCAATTCTCTGTGGATATCCGCCGTGTAGTTTAGGTTTCCGAACCTTATTTGATGGCTGTCACATCCTAGTTAGCCATGCATTAGAGTGTTGCATCATGTTTACTCTTTCATCAGAAACTTGAAATGGGGATCTGTGAAACCCTCAGAAGCTTTTTGAAAATGACCCAAATAAAAATTTCTCCAAAAAGGTCCAAGAAAATGCTCAAGTTGCTCTCTGAAAATATTGGACAGAGATAAAAATCAAACCAATATTTTAAGAGCTCATAGGTATTTATTTTGGGCATTTGGAATTAATGCATAAATATTTGCATTGGAAATATATTAGTTATATATATTAATATATGTCCAAATATTATGCCAACTATAAAGGAGCTCTGGAATAATATATATAGCTCCTGCAAAAATTGGCATAAGTTAAATAAATGATTTAATATATTATTTAAATCAAAACAAATGTCAGAAATTAGAAAACAGAAAATAATTAACAGGAGGAGCTTACCTGGGCTCCTCCACTGTGCGGCCCAGCCAGCTGGCTGGCCCAGCCAGCAGCCGGCCCAACCCACCTCCCTCCTCTGTCGTCTTCGTCCCGACAGAGGGAGGGGAGTGTGGCCGGCACGCGCGCGCGCCACCGCGCCACGCCACCTCTCTCCTTGCCTGCCTGCCCTCCCCTCCTCGCCTCGATGCCCTGGACGACGCCACGCCTCTCCCCCTGCTCTCTCTCACTCTCCCCCGGCTCTCCCTCCTCCCCTCGCTCTCTCTCTCACACGGCCGAACACCCCCCGTCGCCGCCGTTCGCCACAGCAGCCGTCTCCGGCCACCCCTCGCTTCCCCGACTAGCTCAGAAGCTCCACCACGACCCCCTCTTCCTCCCCACCGCTCCACGGTCCTCCAGAAGCCCTGCATCGCCGCCACGTCGCCGTTCCCCTCCTCGGGCTCCGACCACCGTCGCCGTCG
>NC_057810.1:348295553-348312556 GCF_018294505.1 Triticum aestivum
GTGGTCTACACCCACGTCGGCTTTCGCTTGAAGTCTGCCGAGCACATGTCGTGTGCAGACGCTAAGTGGTGGAAACATGTATGAAGAAGTACACCCCTGCAGGGTTAACATGATCTATTCGAATAGCCGCGTCCGCGGTAAAGGACTACTTGGTTGCCTATACAGTTCATAGACAAGTAAATGGAAACTACTAAAAGCCTCAAGATAAGTGTGAGTGCCGAGGAGGGCTCTTCCGTAGGAAGACGGAGGTGGATCCTCGGTAGTGTATTGAAGTGGTGAGTAGTGGACTCGTGTGCGCAAAACCATTTCAAGTTGGAGTATCGTAGGATAGCCTAGCCAAGAGTCAAAGCTGGCTTGCTGCAATAACTCCACCAACCCTTCTTGATAATATGCATGTATGTAGGATCTGATGTAAGTCTTGCTGAGTACCTTTGTACTCATGTTGCTATAATCTACATTTTTACAGAAGACGATGCAACCCCTTCTGATGGGTTCTATGTAGACGTTGACATCAACGAGTAGGCTAAAGACCCAGGTGGTGACCCTGAGCTTGTGAAGGACCACGTAGTATAGAAGGCTTTCCAAGCCTCTTTTATTTTGCTAGTTGTCTGTACTCAGACAAGTTACTTCCGCTGTTGGTTTGTATGACTGTATGACTTGTATGTCGGGTCGTGAGACCCGTACCTTTGTGTATGTTATGTATGGCTCCCTGAGCCTTAAATAAAGTACTTGTGTCATAGAGTCATGTTGTGATGCTTCGTTGTATTTGCACATATCGAGCATATTGTGTGTATGATTGAAATGCTTGGTATGTGTGGGATCTGACTATCTAGTTGTTTATCTTTAGTAGCCTCTCTTACCGGGAAATGTCTCCTAGTGTTACCGCTGAGCCATGGTAGCTTGCTACTGCTCTGGAACACTTAGGCTGGCCGGCATGTGTCCTTCTTCGTTCCCGTGTCTGTCCCTTCGGGGAAATGTCACGCTTTGAGTACCGGAGTCCTGTTAGCCCGCTACAACCCGGTTTACCGGAGTCCTGTTAGCCCAGTGCTACAGCCCGGACCCACTTGCTGATGACCGACACGTTCGAAGCTGGGTCATGGATGTCTGTCCCTGTAAGTCTGTGCCACTTTGGGTTTACGACTAGTCATGTCAGCCCGGGCTCCTTATCATATGGATGCTAGCGACACTATCATATACGTGAGCCAAAAGGCGCAAACGGTCCCGGGAAAAGGTAAGACGACACCCGTGGGGATACCGTGCGTGAGGCCGCAAAGTGATATGAGGTGTTACCGGCTAGATCGATGTGACATCGAGTCGGGGTCCTGACAGCGTTGGCATCAGAGCCGGACTGCCTGTAGGTTCTCCAAGCCAAACTGGTCGATGTTGAGTCTAGAAATTCTTTAGTTATATGTAGGGGAATTGTTTGTGGGTTGGAACGTAAGGCTCTTTTTACTCCTTATACCTTATGACTTTCTGATCTGAGTCAGTCCATTCTTCCACCGGGGTTAAGGAATTAGGATCTGTTCTCTCTATCAGGATCACGAGTTACTAATCAGTAGTACCTTATAAGTTTGATGGTTACAAGCCTAGTTCAGTTCTACTACCACCTTATGTTGTTAGAATGGTTTCAGAACTTTGATATGATGATGTTGAGTATGTACGAAATCCCTTGTCAAATGTCTCAAAATCCTTTTTGATCATTTACAGCTGTTATGCTGCCGAAATTTTGCTAGAAGTTCTAATGCCTTTGCATTATGATTGTGCTTTCAGATGGCCACTCGCGACCTCAATCAAGTGGTTCGCCTGACTCGATGCCTAGATGTACCCGGCCATACTGCTAAGTTGGTTAGGGTAATGACTGAGGCTGGATACCGCTGGTATCCTGAGTACACGGTCGAAGAGCAATTCCGGGACTTCAATCAAAGCCAGTATCTCTGCACTGTCAGGATATTTCCATCTTATCCTGGATCCACCGAGCCTCTTCACTGCTCCTATGGACTCGGGGTTACTATTGAGATGGCTGTGCAGGACGCCGCCTACTCTATGATGACCATTATGCGAGTCAGATCTGGGTTATTTCGGGACTCTGATTTCCGGTATATGCCAGGATCACTTCCGGGAGCACAAGGGTATCTCCAGGCTATCTATGCTGACCCCACTCAGGAGGATTCACGGACTCGCACCACTGCTGAGATGCTCGAGGATAAGGACCGTGAAAATCGGGCCTTGAGGTTAGAGCTCTTCAATACCCGTGCTGACCACTGGGCCACTTTGACTCGGTTCGCACCGGCGGTGCAAGCTGGATATTCGAATATGCGCGATCTCTATCCTGTGAGATCTGCTCTGCTGGACGTGATGGTTTGGCGTGATGTAGGAGGCATCACCCCACCTCGCGGTCCCCGTAGGCCACCGTTTGTTGGTCCAAGGCCTCATCCTAGCCCCTATGGTCCACAAGCTCCGCGAGACCGTCTATTTCCGGATGATCATGTTGAGCTTCCAGGCCATGGAGGTGACTTCTACGAGGACTACTACGGATCGGTCTGAGTTAGCGGTAGTATCACTAGTTCGCACTAGCTGTGTCGTCTATCGTCCTGCGTGACTCGTGGGATATGACCTAGTTTGTACTCTTTCCGGAGGTGTAGAAAAATAATGTATAGGAGCTTGGGATGCCTCCGATAAGATGTAATCCTCTTTCACCGTAATAGTACTTTGTTTGGTCTTGTACTAAACCCTGTATGGTGTGTATGACGATGGAATAAAGAAGCAGTTTCTGTATTTACCATGTCATACGGATGATCATCTTGCATTTCGAGTTATACCTTACATTTTATATCCTATGTCGGAATTTTATCATCCTGACTAAATCATTGTCTTGTTACCTAGGATGGTCAACACGCGCGCTAACCCTGCTTCCCAAGAGCAGGCCGAAGGCAGTGAAGCCAGGGATGCAAATCTGCCTCATCCTCCTTCACTAGCCGAGGTTATGATGGAAGCTGAGAGAAACAAGCGGGAGACCAACCGTTTGTTGGAGCGTATTGAACAGAATACAGCACACCATCAGAGGGCTAACGTGGTGTCACTCAGTGATTTTATCAAATTGCATCCACCCACGTTCCACCACTCCGTCGAGCCTCTCGACGCTGATGACTGGCTTCGCAGTATCTCTCACAAACTGCGTTCCGCGCTGGTAGCGGAGGCTGACAAGGTCACCTTTGCTGCATATCATCTTGAAGGCCCCGCCAGTCTATGGTGGGAGAATTATGGAGCTATGCGCCCAGCGGGCCATGTCACTACTTGGGCTGAGTTCAGCGAGGCTTTCCGTGAACATCACATTCCGGAGGGTCTCATGGACCGTAAATGTGAAGAATTTTGCAGTTTCACCCAAGGTCGACTTTCTGTGGATGCCTATAGCAGGGAGTTTGGTAATCTCGCCCGATATGCAACTGAGGAAGTTTCTACTGACGCCAAGAAGCAAGCAAGGTTCCGTAAGGGCCTTAGTCCCGAGCTTCGCCGCGATCTCCGTCTGCATGAGTGCACATCTTTTCAGAAACTTGTCAACAAAGCCATCAGTGCTGAAACTGGTCAGACTGACTATGACGCAACCCGCAAGCATGGCTGCAACATGGGTTCCTCATCCGGTGCTGGTCCTCAGAAGCGCCGCGTGTGGGTACCCAACACTGCCCTGCCACCCAGGTTCACACCGAGGCCATCTTTCCAGGCGCCTCGCCCCGTTCAACAGTCTGCTCCAGCCAAGCCCTATGGGGGTCCAATCAATATTGCTCCTCCACGTACCAGTTCCGTGACCTGTTTCAAGTGTGGGGAATCTGGTCACTATATGCGTGAGTGTCCCCAGACCAACCCCAATCAATCTGCTAAAGCTGTTGGCCGTGGCAAGCCGACAGGGAAAGTGTTCCACGCCAAGCCGGTCACCGCTACACGTGGCCATGTCAACTGTATCTCTGCCGAAGAAGCTCAAGAGGATCCCAACGTCGTTCTCGGTACGCTTCTTGTTAATTGCCACCCGGCATCTGTTCTTTTCGATACAGGAGCCTCTCATTCATTTATATCCGAGAACTATGCTCGTTTGCATAACGTTGCATTCTGTGACATGCCATCCACTATGGAAATTTCTACTCCCGGGTCTAGATGGCAGACCTCTAGGGTAAGTTTTGGAAATGAAATCCAAGTCGACAGACTTGTTTTCCTCGCGTCTTTGATAGCCCTTAAATCTTCAGATATTAATATCATTTTGGGTATGGACTGGATGTCAGCTCATCAAGCCAAAATTGATTGCTTCTCTAGGACTGTTCAACTCACCCATCCTTCGGGGAAGATAGTCAATGTCTTGACCCGAATAGCCAAGCGACAATTATATTCGCTTAACGCCAGCCCTTTGCCAGACCTTGAGGACATTCCGGTAGTCCGTGACTTCCCGGATGTCTTTCCAGAGGAATTGCCAGGTGTTCCACCTGACAGGGATGTTGAGTTCGTAATAGACCTCATTCCAGGAACCGTTCCGATTGCTAGAAGACCTTATAAGATGGCACCCCTAGAACTAGCCGAGCTTAAGAAACAACTTGATGAGTCCTTGAAAAAGGGTTTCATCCGACCTAGCTCATCTCCGTGGGCTTGCCCCGTCCTATTCGTTAAGAAGAAGGATGGTACGGACCGGATGGTTGTAGATTACCGACCTGCCAATTTGGTCACAATCAAGAACAAATATCCACTTCCCAGGATCAACGATCTGTATGATCAGCTCGCTGGATCCTCAGTCTTCTCCAAGATGGATTTGAGGTTGGGCTACCATCAAATCAAAATCAGAAACGGGGACATTCCTAAAACGGCCTTTGTTACTCGTTATGGCCAATACGAGTACACCGTCATGTCCTTCGGTTTAACCAACGCTCCAGCCACCTTTTCTCGGTTAATGAACTCAATCTTCATGGAGTATTTGGATAAATTCGTCGTTGTTTACCTCAATGATATACTCATCTACTCCAAGAACGAGGAAGAACATGCCGAACATCTAAGGCTAGTGTTGAAGAAACTTCGAGAGCATCGCCTTTATGCCAAATTTTCTAAATGTGAATTCTGGTTGTCAGAAGTGACCTATCTGGGTCATGTAATATCTGGTAAAGGTATTGCTGTTAACCCTGAGCGAGTTCAAGCCGTCCTTAATTGGACTCCACCTGAATCGGTCAAGCAAGTTCGGAGTTTTCTGGGCTTAGCAAGTTATTGTCGTCGCTTCGTCGAGAACTTCTCCAAAGTTGCTAAACCTCTAACCGAACTCCTCAAGAAAGATAAGAAGTTCGAGTGGACTCCACAATGTGAGCACAGTTTTCAGGAACTGAAAAGACGCCTGACCTCTGCTCCCGTACTGGTACCGCCAGACTTTTCCAAGGACTTTGTTATCTACTGCGACGCCTCGCGACAAGGACTAGGTTGCATTCTTATGCAAGATCGACACGTAATTGCTTACGCTTCACGGCAATTGCACCCACATGAGGAGAATTATCCTACTCATGATCTAGAGCTTGCAGCCGTAGTCTATGCACTTAAGACCTGGCGACATTACCTCCTCGGTAATCGTTGCGAAATATTCACTGATCACCAAAGTCTGAAGTACATTTTCACCCAACCAGATTTGAATCTCAGGCAGAGACGTTGGGTTGAATTGATCACAGACTTCGACTTAGGAATAACCTACACCCCAGGGAAAGCCAACGTCATGGCTGATGCGCTAAGTCGTAAATCTTATTGTAACAACCTGATGTTACAACAAAGTCAACCGCTTCTCCATGAGGAATTTCGGAAGCTTAACCTTCACATTGTTCCTCAAGGTTTTCTTTCCACCTTGGTAGCAAAACCTACTCTTACGGATCAAATCATCGCTGCCCAAAAGCGAGATAAGGGAATATCTAAAATCAAAGAGAACATTGCTAGCGGAGGTGCTAGTTGTTTCTCCAGAAATGATCATGGTGTTGTGTACTTTGAGAACCGTCTAGTGGTTCCCAAGAACCAGCATCTACGGCAGTTGATCCTTAAAGAAGCTCATGAATCTCCTCTCACTATTCATCCCGGTAGTACTAAGATGTATCAGGACCTACGCCAGAGGTTCTGGTGGACTAGGATGAAGAGAGAAATTGCTCAGTTTATTGCTAATTGCGACGTCTGTCGTCGTGTAAAAGCAGAGCACCAACGGCCTGCTGGCACCCTTCAACCCTTAGCTATTCCTGAATGGAAATGGGATAAAATTGGTATGGATTTCATTACCAGTTTTCCCAGGACCAAGAGAGGGAATAATGCTATTTTCGTCGTGGTCGATCGTCTTTCCAAAGTAGCCCATTTCTTACCTGTTCGTGAGATTATAACCGCTAGTCAGCTGGCAGATTTGTACATCTCCCGAATAGTGTCTCTCCATGGTGTTCCTTTGGAAATTAACTCGGATCGAGGAAGTCATTTCACCTCTCGATTTTGGGAAAGTTTCCAAAATGCTATGGGAACTCGTCTCTCCTTTAGCACCGCTTTCCACCCTCAGTCGAGTGGTCAAGTGGAACGCGTCAACCAGATTCTAGAAGACATGCTTCGAGCCTCTGTTATCTCATTCGGAATGGACTGGGAGAAGTGCCTTCCATTTGCCGAATTCGCTTACAACAACAGCTATCAATCTAGCTTGGGTAAAGCCCCTTTTGAAGTTCTCTATGGACGACGATGTCGAACACCCCTTAACAGGTCAGAAACCGGGGAAAGACAATTCTTTGGCCCGGATATGATTCAGGAAGCAGAAGAACAAGTTCGTATCGTTCGTGAAAAGTTGAAAACAGCCCAATCTGGTCAAAAGAGTCAATATGACCGAAAACATAAGGCTATGACTTTCGAGGTTGACGAGAAGGCTTATCTTTGGGTCACCCCTCTGAAGGGAACCCATCATTTCGGTATCAAAGGCAAATTGGCTCCTCGTTACATTGGACCTTTTCGCATTCTTGCCAAACGAGGAGAAGTTGCCTACCAGTTGGAACTACCTCCGCACCTCTCCAGAGTTCACGATGTCTTCCACGTTTCTCAACTCAGGCGTTGCTTCTCGGATCCTATCCGTGGAGTGGACCACGAAACGCTTGATCTCCAAGATAATCTTACATATCGAGAGTACCCCATTCGTATCCTCGATCAAGCCGAACGTACCACGCGACGTCATAATATCAAGTTTCTCAAGGTTCAATGGTCGCACCATTCTGAGGATGAAGCAACTTGGGAAAGGGAGGATCGTCTTCGACTCGAGTATCCCGCCTTCTTCCCGGAGGAACCCAAATCTCGGGACGAGATTCTTTTGAGTGGGGGTGAGTTGTCACATCCTAGTTAGCCATGCATTAGAGTGTTGCATCATGTTTACTCTTTCATCAGAAACTTGAAATGGGGATCTGTGAAACCCTCAAAAGCTTTTTGAAAATGACCCAAATAAAAATTTCTCCAAAAAGGTCCAAGAAAATGCTCATGTTGCTCTCTGAAAATATTGGACAGAGATAAAAATCAAACCAATATTTTAAGAGCTCATAGGTATTTATTTTGGGCATTTGGAATTAATGCATAAATATTTGCATTGGAAATATATTAGTTATATATATTAATATATGTCCAAATATTATGCCAACTATAATGGAGCTCTGGAATAATATATATAGCTCCTGCAAAAATTGGCATAAGTTAAATAAATGATTTAATATATTATTTAAATCAAAACAAATGTCAGAAATTAGAAAACAGAAAATAATTAACAGGAGGAGCTTACCTGGGCTCCTCCACTGTGCGGCCCAGCCAGCTGGCTGGCCCAGCCAGCAGCCGGCCCAGCCCACCTCCCTCCTCTGTCGTCTTCGTCCCGACAGAGGGAGGGGAGTGTGGCCGGCGCGCGCGCGCGCCACCGCGCCACGCCACCTCTCTCCTTGCCTGCCTGCCCTCCCCTCCTCGCCTCGATGCCCTGGACGACGCCACGCCTCTCCCCCTGCTCTCTCTCACTCTCCCCCGGCTCTCCCTCCTCCCCTCGCTCTCTCTCTCACACGGCCGAACACCCCCCGTCGCCGCCGTTCGCCACAGCAGCCGTCTCCGGCCACCCCTCGCTTCCCCGACTAGCTCAGAAGCTCCGCCACGACCCCCTCTTCCTCCCCACCGCTCCACGGTCCTCCAGAAGCCCTGCATCGCCGCCACGTCGCCGTTCCCCTCCTCGGGCTCCGACCACCGTCGCCGTCGATTCGCCGTCTCCAGCGCGTCCCCGAGCCCGCTTCGACGCCCACTGCAACCACGGTGAGCTACGCCACCGTTTCCCCCTCTCCTCCCCCTCGTTCCCCCACCGTAGCCTCCTCCCCACCACGGCCGAACCTCCGCCGTCGCCGAGCTCGCCGTCGACGCAGCTCCGGTGACCATTTGGTCACCCCGGCGAGTCCAACGAGTTCGCAAGACCCCGTAGAGCATCCCTAGCGCCTCGCTTCGCTCGCCTTCGAGCTCCAACCCTGTTCCCGTGCACGACCGAACCCCGGCGGCCGCAGCCGAGCTCGCCGCCGTCGACTCCGGCCACCCCAGGCCCAGCCACGGCCACCGTTCGACGCGCGGGAGCAAGAGCTTTCCAACGAGCCCAAGCACGGCCTCTCCCGTGCCCTATAGCGCGATTCCGCATCGCGCCGCCGTCTCGGGCCTCGCCGGCGTTACGTCGCCGGTGGGTTTGACCCACTTTGACCACGGCAGGACACCCCCTGAGTCCCTGACAGGTGGGCCCAGCCCTGTAGCTAATTAGGATTAGTGCTAACCACTGTTAGTTAACCCCCTGACACTGACTAGTGGGCCCCAGCGCCACTAATTAGTAATTAGGATTAAATTAACCCTGTTTAACCCCCCTGTCACTGACGTGTGGGCCCCACACGTCAGGTTTGACTTCAGCCAGCCGCAGTTGACCACTGACGTCATGCTGACGTCATGCTGGCGCAATAATTATAATTTCTGGATTTAATTTTAATCAGGAAATTCCAGAATATTATTTAAACTTCAAAAATTCATAACTTTTATTCTGTAACTCCAAATTGGACAAATTATATATGAAAAATGATCAGAAAAATCCAATCTATCCATCTGTACTATTTTCATGCATGATCAAACAAGTTAAATTGATGTTTTAAGCAGAACAAGGAAAAGCACTTTAAAAGGCCATATTTGAGTTTGAAATTTGAATCTTTGATTCAAATTTGTTCAAACCCTTCTGGTTTTAGTTGCATTAGCCCAACACACTCATATTGCCATGTTTCATGCATGCATCATATTGTTGCACATTGTTTGGTGATGGTTGTGTATCGGTGTCCTTTGCGACAGGTTCTGCCTCCGAGGAGTACCGTGATTACCCTAACGAAGAACCGTATCAGTGCATCGAACCATCAGGCAAGCAACCAACCATTTGATCATATCGATACAATCCCATGTTCTCGCTCCTGCTCTCTTTTACTGCATTAAGACAACGTGTTTCAAACTGCTGTGTGCTACGGTAGTTGAACCCATTTCCTCTGCATGACCTGTCATTGCCACAGTAACTAGATGAAACCCACTAGCATGTGTAGGAGTTGATTGAGCCATGTGTATGTGTTGTTCCTACCTTGCTATGCCTGCTATGCTTAGAGTCGTGTCAGGTCTGGTTCATCTGGGTGATGGGCTAGAGAGAAATGTTAATGTCAGTAATGAGAGTGGTGTGGTGAACACGATTTGGTAAAGGTATCGATGAGAGGCCATGTAGGAGTACATGGTGGGTTGTTTCATTGAAGCCGACCTTAAGCACTGAGATCTGTATATGTGATTTAAGATACAGCTACTACCATGCATTGGGCCCTGAAATATGACCCCGCTTGACTTCTTATTCACCCTAGCTCTCTGTCCAGGAGTTGCAAGTAGTTTCTGGTGTTTGTAGCCTACTGGAGGCCGTGGACAGCGCTGACCGTAGGGGTGGGCTGTGATGCGGTAGGTACGTGGCCGGGTGTACCGAATACCCGTTAGGTATCTCGGGAACCCTGTTCACATCGTTCGGGGCCGTATGGGAAACCTCGGCCGGACTCCCTACGGATGGAACCTGAATAGGCGATAAACCTGGACTAGAGGCTTAAGTGTTTAGGTAGGTCGTGGTCTACACCCACGTCGGCTTTCGCTTGAAGTCTGCCGAGCACATGTCGTGTGCAGACGCTAAGTGGTGGAAACATGTATGAGGAAGTACACCCCTGCAGGGTTAACATGATCTATTCGAATAGCCGCGTCCGCGGTAAAGGACTACTTGGTTGCCTATACAGTTCATAGACAAGTAAATGGAAACTACTAAAAGCCTCAAGACAAGTGTGAGTGCCGAGGATGGCTCTTCCGTAGGAAGACGGAGGTGGATCCTCGGTAGTGTATTGAAGTGGTGAGTAGTGGACTCGTGTGCGCAAAACTATTTCAAGTTGGAGTATCGTAGGATAGTCTAGCCAAGAGTCAAAGCTGGCTTGCTGCAATAACTCCACCAACCCTTCTTGATACTATGCATGTATGTAGGATCTGATGTAAGTCTTGCTGAGTACCTTTGTACTCATGTTGCTATAATCCACATTTTTACAGAAGACGCTGCAACCCCTTCTGATGGGTTCTATGTAGACGTTGACATCAACGAGTAGGCTAAAGACCCAGGTGGTGACCCTGAGCTTGTGAAGGACCACATAGTATAGCCAGGCTTTCCAAGCCTCTTTTATTTACTAGTTGTCTGTACCCAGACAAGTTACTTCCGCTGTTGGCTTGTATGATTGTATGACTTGTATGTTGGGTCGTGAGACCCGTACCTTTGTGTGTATGTTATGTATGGCTCTCTGAGCCCTAAATAAAGTACTTGTGTCGTAGAGTCATGTTGTGATGCTTCGTTGTATTTGCACATATCGAGCATATTGTGTGTATGATTGAAATGCTTGGTATGTGTGGGATCTGACTATCTAGTTGTTTATCTTTAGTAGCCTCTCTTACCGGGAAATGTCTCCTAGTGTTACCGCTGAGCCATGGTAGCTTGCTACTGCTCTGGAACACTTAGGCTGGCCGGCATGTGTCCTTCTTCGTTCCCGTGTCTGTCCCTTCGGGGAAATGTCACGCTTTGAGTACCGGAGTCCTGTTAGCCCGCTACAGCCCGGTTTACCGGAGTCCTGTTAGCCCAGTGCTACAGCCCGGACCCACTTGCTGATGACCGACACGTTCGAAGCTGGGTCATGGATGCCTGTCCCTGTAAGTCTGTGCCACTTTGGGTTTACGACTAGTCATGTCAGCCCGGGCTCCTTATCATATGGATGCTAGCGACACTATCATATACGTGAGCCAAAAGGCGCAAACGGTCCCGGGAAAAGGTTAGACGACACCCGTGGGGATACCGTGCGTGAGGCCGCAAAGTGATATGAGGTGTTACCGGCTAGATCGATGTGACATCGAGTCGGGGTCCTGACAATGGCCGGGGGCATAGCTATCGATCTGCTCCAAGTGGCCAAGCGAATTGGCCCGCAGCGCGAAGCCGCCGAACACGAAGATCTGTCCGGGGAGGAAAGTCTCGCCCTGGACCAGATGACGATGTCATAGAGGAACTCTCAATGAAAGCACCAATGTCGGTGTCAAAACCGGCGGATCTCAGGTAGGGGGTCCAGATCTATGCGTCAAGGCTGATGGTAACAAGAAGTAAGGGACACAGATGTTTACCCAGGTTCGGGCCCTCTCGATGGAGGTAAAACCCTACTTCCTGCTTGATTAATATTGATGATATGGGTAATACAAGAATAGATCTACCACGAGATCGTAGAGGCTAAACCCTAGGAGCTAGCCTATGATGGTATGAATGTAATTGTGATCGGCCTTCTAAGGACCAACCTCTACATGGAGTCGGTTACAAGGAAGGAAATATAATATCCGGATCGCCAAGCTTGCCTTCCACACCAAGGAAAGTCCAATCCAGACACGGGCCGAAGTCTTGAATCTTGTATCTTCACGCTTCAATAGTCCGGACGTTGTACACAGTCCGGCTGTCTGGATACCCCCTAATACAGGACTCCCTCAACGGGACACATCAGTTACTTATTTAGTCCATGGCTACCACCCCGTGCTCCATCTACATACATGATTCACATGCCATCGAGGAGAAAAATTATTGCGTAGTACTCCCTCCGTCCGGAAATACTTGTCATCAAAATGGATAAAAGGGGATGTATCTAGACATATTTTAGTTCTAGATACATCTCTTTTTATCCATTGTGATGACAAGTATTTTCGGACGGAGGAAGTACGTGCCATCGAAGTGCACGACTCACTTACGCGCTGCTTATTTCCATTTTCTTGCATGACACATGCACCTTGATCACGCGTGTTGGCAAAAGGATGAAAAAAGCTCACATAAAAAAAGAGTGGAAGAACATAGATTCCCGACGACCGAGAAGGATAAAGGAACCTCACGGTGGAGCGTCTGCACTCAAAATATTTTATATTATTCTGCGATATCAAATCAACGAAATCTCTCGTCTAGCTAGTTCGCGTGTTTTCCCTTGTTTTTTGCCACCTTCCCACCTATAGAACCGCCTCGTGATGGCCAATTCCTCTCCAAACACCTAGGCAGGCGGTTGAACCGAACAAGTCTAACTTGTTTTTAGTGGGTACATTAATGTGGCATCGAAAGGGTGTGATAACTGACTCTGGCAAAATAATTGACTACCACGTTGGCATACATGAGCATTGGGCCCACTTGTCAGCGTGCTAGACGGAGCAAGGAACGCAAGACAAAATGGAGCACAGCGGAAGGGTGCGAACTGATTGGCTCATGTGTTATGACCACTGGAGCAATCCACTCAGATTGTATTACGTTAAAAAATCAGTGCAAACACAACCGGTTATACAGTGAGTAGGTGACCATGCGCTTGGCTCTTTGCCTCTTCCAGAAGTCGAACAATGATGATGGTACTATAGTGTACTCCTACTTCTGGCAATCTGACACCAAATGAACTGTTGCACGTCCACCGCCTGTATTAAGCGCTCTATCGTAAAGCAAAAGCTTCTCCTCTAGAAAAAAAAGAGGTAGTACTTCCTGTTGGAAAGGTGAAGTGATGGTTGCTTCGCCCGAGCAACTTGTTACTCTGGGAATATTGGAGTACCAGCGGATTCAATGAAGAGATAAATGATGGTTGCTTCGTCCGAGCAACTTACTATGGCAAAGGTGGGGCTCTATGATTTGAATTCTCACTAGTCATTATTACTATGGCGCAACGACCAGGGTGAATCTTCCCTGTAGTTGTGCACTTAATATTGCTACATGGCAGGTGGAGCCGGATGAAGGATGTCCCACATGTCGGCGAAACAAAGTTGAATTGTTTCTGGCATTGATATCAATCCTTCAGGATTTGTTTATATGTACGCATAATTTTCCAGCATGAGGCTGGTCATAAGTGGGGAGTAACTTAGACTAGTAACATGCATATGTTACTAGTCTATGTTACTACCTTCATAGTGGGTAGTAACATATGGATGGTAACATGTAAGTCTTCATTAATTGAGATATAGACTCATTTTACCTCGGGGTGTGTTATGTTACAGTAACATATTATGTTACCACAAGCATCTCTTTCCTCATTAACTCCATGCCACATAAGCAATATTTTCTCGGGATATGTTATGTTACTACCTAAGTTACTCCCACTATGGCTAGCCTAATGAAATTGTACTGTGATGCTATGAAGGTTTCAACTTAGGATTCATGTGTCCTCTTGCCTCAAGATTGTCTCATTACAACATTCCATCATCAAATACAAATGAAACAACCATGGCTGCTAATGCATCTCAATGGTTCGCAGATCAGCCCCAATATTCACATCACAACTGAAGACAAAGTTGTGAGAAGGTGTACAAATAAAGAAAAATATATAATTGATTGATGTTGTTCGTAGGCATGGCTCACAGTGTTCATTGGTTGGCAGCTAGTTTCACCCAGCTCTGTAGCCAAAAAAGAGGTGTATGGAGGACATCACAATCCGATCATTTTGTGCAGCTCCACCAAAATCGAGCTAATCATCCCTGTTTGCAAAGATATTCAGTTAGTGCGATTACAATAATAGTGCAACCAGATGATGAAACATAACAAACACAAATAGAAGTCGATTACCTCTATGATCTCTCTTTAGGACTAACTACTTGTTGGAGAAGATTAGGCACGGAGTTGGATCAGGAGGATAGCAAAACCAATCTCCCTTTCTGCAGTCCCACAGAAATGTAAAAACGTTGCCCGTGTGACATTTTGGTGGAACTGCACAAAACACTCTTAAGAAAAAAGTGATTTGTGCGGTTCACCAAAAGGTCGCAATAGCAACAAGGTGAAATGGATAGCCATGTTTGCATAAGGAGGTAGAAAGGAAACAATTACTACCCAATAACACGAGTTGAAGACACATACACCGACAAAAAAGAAGCATATTCCATGTAATAAGGGAAAGATAGCAGCATGGTGGTTTATCAAAAATGGTTTGAGGACGAGATTGCAAGATGAAAAGTACGCTGGCCGAGATACGTTTTAAGAAAACAACTAAAGAAGATCCACATGCAGGATTTTCCACATGCAGCAATGTGGGAAGATGGGAAGTGGAGCAAGGCCGAAGGAAGCTGTACCTGAGGGTCATCGGGATGTAACTAGGAGGGCGCCGGCGGCCGGGATCTGCCCATGCTGCGGCAGCGAGCAAGTGGCGAAGGCCCTACCACGTCGGAGCTTGGTCAGAGAGAACGACGGGTACCACAAATCAGGACGTGCTGCCTCAATGCCTTCGAACAGAGAAACAATGCACATCCTCCATTTTTGCTGGCGGACGGGATGCGGCCAAATCAGTGACCAACGGTGAGAGAGAGGCTTCCGCCGCCTTGTGTGAGATAGTGTGACGAGAGACAAACCCCGGCAGGTAGGCTCCATTGTATATGGTGGAGCGGATTTTTCTTTTTTCCCGACGACAGTCGTTTTATATTCTGTACGTGCCATTGAGGAATATAACTTTATTTAATACTAATGCATCAAGTCAAACTTTGTTCCGTCTACGCATGGTACAGGACCATCCTTCGAATAAACAACTGCTACACGCGTCAAATTATCACGTGTGCTACCTTTTCGTACAGAAATGAACTCCACTGTGTACCCACGCGGGTGTGGCTAGGAATGAGACGTGAGTATGTGTGTCGTGCGTGCACCTCTTCTTTAGGTGCAGGTGCGTACGTGGGTGAGTGTGAGAGCGATGGTTTGTGCGAAATAGAGGCAATGTGTCGATGATATCTCAATCAAAAAACGTAACATATGCAATGTGTGTGAAACAGGGTCATGGATATATCATATATAGAGGGAGCGATCCACGAGAAGATAGTGGAGGGATCGTCAGCGTGAGATATCTATAAAATTGAAAACAGGGATGAAGTGTGTGGGTGCGCGATCGATAAAGAGTGCCGTCGAATTTGTGTTTGCCCACACCAAAGATACAGGGCGGCTGGCCTACTGGAATGTGAGAGGGCAGAGGTGCAGTTTGTCACATCCCTGGTCCTGTTATGCACTAGGCTAGACCTCATGTGTGCATCATGTTTAAATTAAAATGAAATTTGAATTGAGGAATTTTCAAAGCCTCAGAAACCTTCTAAAAATGATCAACATTAAAATCTCCTCAAAGAAGTCCAAGAAAATGTTCCTTTTCAGCTTTGAAAAATATTGGCATGAGGTAAAGTGCAAACCAATATTTTTGGAGTGACTGAAACATTTATTTTGGGCCTTCGAGTTAATTCAATAGCTATTTGCATTGGATATATATATTATATATAATTAATATATGTCCAATAATTCTGGAACATTTTATGTGGTTTGGTATATTTTAGTTCTAGCCACATAATTATTTTCAGGATTTTATAAAATGGTTTAGTATTTTTACTAAACCAAAACAAAACAGAACAAAATAGAAAACAATAAATAAAAGCAGAGAGAGAGAACTTACCTCAGCTTACCCGCAGCCCAACACTGTGCAGCCCAGCAGCGGCCCAGCCCACCACTTCCCCCCCCTGTCGCCTTCCTCCTCGCGCCAGTAGGCGCAGGCGCGTGGCCGGAGCGCGCGGGCACACGCCCAGGCCACCTCCTGCCTCTCTGCATGTCTCCCCGTCGCCCTGAGGATGCCACGCACCCCCCTGGACCGCTCTCACTCTCTCCCGTTCCTTCTTTTCTCTTCTCTGGCTCTCTCACTCCCGCGACCGAATGGAGCCCGTCGCCGCCGACCAGCGCTCGTGCGGCCACATCCACCGTCTCGCCTCCCCGACGCCTCCCAAAGCTCCGCTGTTCCGCCCTCGTCCTCCTCGTCGTCTCACGCGACCAGAAGGGCTCCGAGCAGCCGCCATCGCCATCGTCTTCAAGCTTCGGCCCCGGCGCCCTTCTCCGTTGATTCGGCCACTCCGGCGCGCCCCCGAGCCCACTAACCCTCCCTGCAGCTTCGCGGTGAGCCGCTGAACCGTTCCCCTCTTCTTCCCATGCCGTTTGGCCGCTCTAGCCATTGCTTCCGCCGGATCCGAGAGCTCGCCGCCGCCGTGCCTCGTCACCGTCGTGGCCAGAGCCACCGTGGCTCAAAGCCGGGCACACCACCGTGCTCCAAACCTCACCAGGAGCACGTAGAACCCACCAGCTTCCCCTCCCGAGCACCACAACGCCAAACCCGCAGGTGCCCGAACTCCGGCCGCCGCCTTGGAGCTCGCCGCCGTCGACTCAGGCCACCCCAGCTCCTCCCGTTCGCTCCATTAGATGCGCTGCTTTG
This sequence comes from Triticum aestivum, assembly GCF_018294505.1. Classification (NCBI taxonomy): domain Eukaryota; kingdom Viridiplantae; phylum Streptophyta; class Magnoliopsida; order Poales; family Poaceae; genus Triticum; species Triticum aestivum. The sequence goes on from NC_057810.1 coordinate 348,312,374, forward strand.
CCAGCTAGCCGTAGCCGCAAACCACGAGTAAAACGGTGCCCTGTAGCGCAAACCCGACGCGGACGCCGCCGCGATCTGAGGTTGCCGGCGGTTAAACGCCGGCAGCTGACGTGGCGCTGATTTAGTTAGCACTAATGACCACGCTAAACACCCCCACAGCCACTGACAGTGGGCCCCACCCCT